>NC_136521.1:69467477-69479977 GCF_053919585.1 Euprymna scolopes | reverse complement strand
GGCAAAAGCGTTTGCCAGTAACTTTTTTCCCTTTCGCGTTTTAGGTTTGAGCCTGCCCACCGTGGCTAATTTTTTTTTTTTTTTTTGTCACATGGGCACTCATTGCTATTTTGATTGGAGAGAGAAGAAAAAAAAATTTTTATTTTATTTTATTTTTTTTTTTTAGAGGGGGGGGGTCTGCGTGTGGGCTGCCGAAATATCTGGTGGGGAAGTTGTCTATTATTTTGTGTGGGGGGGGGGGTGCTGAATATCCTTAGTATAGCAGCTATGTCCAAACCGATCTTCATGTTCACCAGGGCAATGCCAGGTTTCCATGCTGGCTAATTATAATTAAAAAAACGATTTCTCCTTTTAATTGAGACCTTTTTTTTTTTTTTTGTTTTACATAGGTATCACCATTTATCAAGACCAAGAGGCCACTCGAGGATTAGGGTTAAAGAGTATACAGTAGAAATTAGACATTGGACAATATAGTTAGTAATGGAAATTCGGTAAATTTGTTAACTTCAGTAAATTTAACTTATATGGAACGGCTCATCAAAAACTTGTTTACTTGAAGACAGTTGAGGTAGAAGGATCAGTTCACAGGTTAAAGCCAAGGGAAATGTTGGACAATGTAATAATAGACTTGAGAGAAAGAGGGATAAATAAAGACCTGGCCAGAGATAGATTTGTTTGGAAATCAATTTTTAAAAGCTGTCCAACACATGTCAATAATATATAAGGGACATTAACCTGATGATGATGATGGTTCACCCCCCCCCCCGGCCCGGGCACCATCTAAAACCTTCATTTGCAAACATTCATGGTCCTCAGAGTTTTAGTGTTACAGTGTGATGATGTAAGTGGAATCTTACCAGTGAGGGTTGAGGATATGCGTTGCATAAAGAAAAATGATATAAGATGTATAGGGAGATGTGTGCAGAACAGGAGACTTCGATGGTATGGTCACATTGAGAGAATGGTTGAGTTTGTTTTTTTTTATGTTAGTAGATGTAGAACAGTTGAGATAACAAGTTTAGTTTTCGAGAGAAGACAAAAAAGTGAGGAAGTGATAAAAATGGATTTAAGAGATAACAAAAAAAACAAAAAAAACGGGTATTTATTAGAATAGCTGACAAAACAAAAAAAGGGGGGGATAAATATACAACAAATGTTACCAAAGGCAAGATAAATTGCTTCTCCTTCTACCTGGATAAGTTTTTTGTGTATGTTTTAACTTATTTTAAAGTGTTTTTTAATTTAAAAATAAAAGTAGTGTAAGGCCTTTCAAGTTAGAAAGAAATCAAAATGGCGGACAGATTTAGATCTGATGACCTTAGAGGAAGATAAAATCTGGATAGTATAGGGAGATATGTGCAGAACAGGAGGCTCTGATGGTATGGTCACGTGTTGAGAAAATGGATAAGAATTCTCGTGTTAGCAGATGTCAAACAATTCAGATAGCAAGTTTAATTTTCAAGGGAAGGCAAAAAAAAAAAAGTGGGAAGAAGCGGTAAAAATGGACCCGAGAGATAAAGACTGAAGAGATTAAAAAAAACAAAAATAAAAATAGGTATTTATTAGAATAGCCGACAAAACAAAAAAGGGATGAAAAAATAGACAACAAATAAATGTTAGTTACCAATGGCAAAATAGGTTGCTCCTCTTTCTAACCGCATGATTTTTGTGTGTTTTAACTTATTTTAAGGTGTTTTTTTTTATTTAAAAATAGTAGTGTAAAACCTTTCAAGTTAGAAAGAAATCAAAATGGTGGACTCATAACGAAAGCCAAAAAAAAAAAAAAAAAAAAAAAAAAAGGAGTGATAAAAATTGGCTTTGAGAGATAATGATTTTACAAGGAATAGGTCAGTTTGGAAGCCATCCAACACATGCCGGCATGGGCGTTACATTTATAACGATTATAACGGTCCATAATTCCCCCCTCCCTCCCACACTTTATCCGTGCCTAAACCTAAACGTAGATTCCATGAACAAAGCTGCTTTCTTAGAACTGCACACCTGTGGAACTCTCTTCCGTTTCCCTGCTTTCCAGCTGACTACAATATGGTCGTATTCAAGTCCAACGTAAGGCCTTATCGGTGGGGCATTAGAATACGCCGACTGCCCCCCTGCAGAGGGTAAAAGTCCCTCAATGGGGGTCCTGGATATGACCTTAAACTATATCCAGTGGTGAGGCCCCAGCTTGTGGGCTTTGGGGAGTGTGGAGCCACCCTTTAATTACCATTGCTCCCAGGTCCACTCTGACCCGGAGTGGTAGTACCTGTTAGGGGTCCCAACTATGGGTTAAATAGAAACCGACGTGAAAACAACAAATATATTCTATTAAAAATATTTTTCTTCAAAATCTTTGGATTCGGCATTAAATAACCCGAAAAGGGTTGATATGCCGTAAAACAAAAACAACCAAACCAAGTCCAACGTAAACAAGTTCTTGATGAGCCGTTCCCCTTAAGTCATCCACTTTTCCAAATTCACACTGCTAACGATTACGATATTGTCCTATTGACTACTGTAAACTCATTAACCATTGTCCTCGAGTGGTCTCTGGGCCTTGATAAGTGGTGACTCCTATGTAAAAAAAATTAAAAAAATAAAAATTAGTTTATCAGTAAAATAAGGAGGTAAGGAATACGTCGATGTGAATTAAAATTTAAAAAAAAAAAAAAAAAAACACTTGGCGTTCAAGACTTTTCTATACATCACACGCGATCCTTTGTTGGGGATTGGCTTTTGCCTCTTACAGTTCGAATCTTCATAAGTTTGACCCACATTATTGAATAATGGTCATGGGACTTTCTCATTCAACTTGAAATGATCACGTGTTCGAAAGTGTTTGTATATGCATACTTTTAAAATAAATGATGTAAAAAAAACAAAAAAAAACGCTTAAACAAATAATGTATCAAATACTACATAGATTTTGGTGGTACCAGATCAGGCTGTCTGAAGGTATCGACTTCCTGACCTAAAATGAATCAAACGTTGATGTTATTGTTTTATATTTTTTTTTTCTCTTTGCAAAACTTAATCATGTTTTGTAAAGTCAAAAATAAAAATTTTCCTCTACAAAACAACCAAACCAAACACCATGAATAAATATTTTAAAAAATATAAAGAATTTGAAGAATAAATAAGACTTTTTTCCAAAATTACTGTATTCAGCATTAAATAATCTGAAAATGGTTGGATGTGCCCTAGAATAAAACAACCAAACGAATACACAGCTAAAGTTGTTCAAGGACTATCTTAATAATTATAAAACTCTGAGAGTCCTTGCTTGGAGCTTGCAATAATTTTACCAAGAATTCTTCATGAGTCTGTGTTTCAGTTTAGATTGTTACTGATGGTAATGAAGTCATTTTTTTTTTTACTTTCGAAATTACTATGTATTGGGTACAATATAATAATATATAATGATCAATGTAGAATTGACGCTATAATCTAATATATAAACGGCTATATGTCTGTCTGTCGGTCTGTCCCTATATTTTCAAACTCTATCTCTTCCAAAATGAAAAGTTGCAGAGCGGTGCTTGCTAGGGGCCTCAAATTTGTTACGGGCCTTTCTTTTATGGGTCTCTAGCCAGCTATATAGTTTTTAAGGGGTCAAAAATGGGTCAAAATTTTAAAACTTTATACATTTTGTGCGTTCATCTTACTTATTTTTAATTTTTAATCAGTTCATATGCATGTCACATTGGTACAGTGGTAACGTCACCAGCTTTGAATGCTACAGCTTCAATTTGTATTCTAGCGGACGGCACCTAAATACTCTTTTTTTTTTTTTTTTTTTTTTTTTTTTTTTTTTTTTTTTTTTACTTTTGAAATCACGGCTCTTTAATAATATATACGAAATCTGGATGAATAAAAATATATTTAAGTGTATTTTACGCTTGGGCAAAGTTGGCCGCCTCTCCCGCTCCCCACCCCCACCGCTAGTAATATATATGATATCTGCATAAATTAAAACATATTTTACAATCGAGTAAAGGCGGGGCAGGCGCTTCTGCTAGTTTTTTTTTTTTTTTTTTTTTTTATAAAATTGTCTAAACATAAACAAATTCCTGAAAAACCGCCCCCTTAAGTAAGACACTTTATCAGATCTCCATTACTAACGATTACTAAGATATTATCCCATTCATTACTGTACACGCAATAAGCCTTATCCCCGAGTGGCCTTCGGGCCTTGATAAGTGGTGATTTCCATGTAAAAAAAAAAGAAAAAAATTGATTTAAGTTGATTGATGTTTCGAAATTTTTTTTTTTTTAATTTTATTATTTTGAAATAATTTTCAACAAAAGATTTTTTTTTTTTACTGCGCTTAAAGAAGGTCGAATGTTCCATTGAATGAAACGTACAATTAACACTGAAAATGGGAACAGTAGTTCGAGTAATACAAAAGGCAACTTATTATTGAAACATGGGAAGTAATCCCTTTTTTTTAAATACAATTTTTAGTGTATCATTAAGTTGGGGTTTTCCCTTTTATTTTTACTAAAATTATGTTTTTAGTAAAAAAATAAATAAATAAAATAAAATAAAACAACTGTTAGCCTAACCAAATCAAAAACTGAACACAATCCTTCAGCTGAGAGCTCAATGGCCCATCTCGTCCCAAGAAGCACACAAACCTAGCTGACCTCCCTTGCCACTCTGCTGGAATAAATATACAGATGTGTGATGGCATGATTCCAATATTTTTTCTGATTCCAATACAATTACCGATTTGTTCCAAATTCTTTATTCCGAAACGATTACCGATTCCAATTCTTTTTAAATTTCTAAATATTTAGTCATAAAGCTGTTTTTATTCAGACTAGCATAACACCCCACATATTACGTGTGTATATTTTCGCAAACGTAAAAGTATATTTGCGGATGAACGACCTATAGACTTTAGTTTTACTTGTAGATTAAAATCAATAGCATTAGTTTCCCAAAGTTTTACAAACTTAATTTTTCATTGTTGGTATTAACAATAAAATAAATATTTATTGATTTGAACAAATAAACAAATCAATCAAAAGAATCGTTTTTTGTTTTTAGTTGTTTTTTTTTTTTGGGGGGGGGGTTGCTTTAGAAATGCAGCAATTTTTTTTTCAATACTAATTCTGATACCACAGAATGTTCCGATTTTTTTTTCGATTCTGATTAATCACCCTAACGCAAATAGATATTAGAGTCCATTATAGTAGGTCACCCAGCCATTCACTTTCACCTGAAAATAATGGATCAGTTTTATCTCAATGGACATGAACCCTTTTTACTTTTTTTTTTTTTTTTTTTTTTTTTTTTTTTAACTGAGACAATAACTTTTCCAATTGAAAAAAAATCAAATTCTGGTTGGCCAAACCCGAATCCAGATGTATTTCTCATTTTGTAGGTGATTTCTCTTCTCAGTTAAGTTAAGCCTGTTATTTGCGTTTAGTGCATTTCAACTATGTAATCCACTAAACATGGCGTTTTGTGCATTTTTACATCAAGACCAAAAACCACTTAAGGATAAGAATTAATAAAAAAGATTGTCAGTTGAATGATAGAAAAGTATGCAAGGATTGAAAATAATGAACAAAATTCGATTACTTACGAGAATGGCTTATGGCAAGTATTTGTTGACATTGGAATTGAAGCTGACCATGTTGTAGTCTGCATGGAATCGTTTCTGTGGTAATGTGTCCCTCCAGTGGAAAGTTTTTTATTTCTGTTAAATACAAGAAGAATTGTATTTGCTACTGGAATAATAGCAGAAACTCGCTCTGAAGTGAGACAACCGGAAGATATTGCGGTTTGGAACAGCTTAACTCTTAAACTTGTATATAATTGTGTTTATCAGTTGTCTTCACTTATGCGTTATTTCATTCCGATTAAAAGAGATCATTATTTTGGAGCCTTCCTCTTATTCAGCGAATCAACCCCTTACTCCTTGGCTGATGTGAGACCCTATTATCTGAATTTCATTTGAATTTCCATTACTGACAATTACTATATTGTCCAATTGACTACTGTACACTCTTTAACACTTATCCTCGAGTGGCCCCTGGGCCTTGATAAGTGGTGATGCCTATGTAAAAAAAAAAAAAAAAAAATTAAATCAAATAAACCAATATAATCAAAACTAGACGTTTATTGACTTAACATCTCCCGTATTCTTGCATATCTTATAACGGCTGAGTGTCTTGCATCTTCGTTGTGTGAAACCAAAGAAAAACTGTATACACACACACACACACACACACACACACACCTTTTTCCGATCTTTCTGGATAGCTTTTCTATTTGCCGAGCAGTCTTAATTTCGGCAGGCATATTATATAGAATGGTGCCCAAAAGTTGTTGTTCGGCCACGTTTTTCTCAAGCGCTTTCTATCGGTGCATCCAATTATCGTCAGGAGCAATTGTTTTCTTTTCCTTTGAGGCTTGGTGTACTTTTAGTTTTTGTTTTTTTTTGTTTTTATTTTTTTATAAAAAATAATAAAGATGGGTGCAGGCGGCGAATTATTTTTATTTTAGCCTCAAAGGAAAAGAAAAGAACAATTGCTCCTGATGATAATCGAATCCACCAATAGAAAGCACTTGAAAAAAATATGGCTAAACAACAACTTTCGGGCGCCATTCTATATAATATGCCTGCCGAAATTAAAAAGACCGCTCGGCAAATAAAAAAGCTATCCAGAAAGATCAGAAAAGGAATAACTTTGTCATGTTAGATGTGTCTAAATAATGGCTTGCTGCCAATATATGTGTGCGTGTGTGTGTGTGTGTGCGCGCGCAATTTTTATTACATTTTTCACCCAAAAGAAGGCACAATGCCACTTTGATGTAGGGGCTATTTCTGGGATATAAATTGTAGGGGTACTATGTGAGGAGCTGAGCCGCAAGATATATATATATATATATATATATATATATATATAAAATACGAGAAATAAAAGTTATGACTTTGTTATATCAATAAGAGAGAAAAACCTCTTTAGGCCATAGCATTTCAAAGTTAAATGCTTCTCAACAGAAGAGCCAACATTATCTATTATCTATATATATAAAAGCGAAAATGTATGTATGTATTATGTATGTATGTACGCTTTTCCTCGATGTCCACAAAAGGCTTCTTTCAGAGAAGCGCTTGCTCGGTTCACAACTTCTTTAAACTTTTTATATCATCTATAAATTGTAATATCTCAGAGTTATCCACGGACCTCGCCTGTCTATTTAATTTTATTGACTTTCAAACGTTAATTATTCAACATTTCTCGCATCGGCATGCGTTACATTCGGTTTTCGGTATAAAAAAAAAAGCGAAACTCGACTCTAATCACAGGCCGAAAGCCAGTTGTCTCAAGAGAGCTAAGTAACGTTTGTTCAATGTCGACTTCGTCACATCAGACTGTAGCTTTCATTTCGCTCCTCCTAATAAACGGAGCGGGTTTTTAAAAACAAACAAACCGATTTATTCACCTCATTCAAAACTGTCCCGCACAAAATGCTTACTGCTGAATACCTATCGCTGTCACGTCAATCAAAAACACGCACCTGTTTTTTTTTTTTTTTTTTTAACACTTTACTATTTTCCAACTGCGCGTCGTGAAGGCTTCGTATTTTTTTTTTCACGGGCACCTGTTTTTTTTTGTTTTTTTTTCACATACCCCGAAAAACACCCAGGCAACGCCGGGTACCCCTCGCTAGTATAAAATATAGATGAAAGCTAGCTTAACAGCATTTAGATAAGAAATGAAGGAAGTATATTTTAAGATATATTAAGGATAACTGGAATGAATAAAGCATGCGTGAATAGGAAGGTAAAACATTTTTCTAAAAATAGAATGGTAGTATATAAGTAATAGTAAAAAGAAATAATGTAGGTAAAAAAAAAAAAATTATTTCCATTTCCACAGGTCTCATCCCTCGTCTGTTTTCCTTGTTTCAGTCGATCCCCTTTTTTTGCCCCCCCCCCCCCGACAAAGGAGGGATTGGACCTAATAATTCACTCCTATTTGTATGTTCATTTGTTCGTACTTTTCTCAATAACCACGCCTAGAATTTAAAAAAGAAAAAAATATATATATATATATTTGCGCAAACATTAGTCATGGTGAAAGTAAATTTTTGCCGGAACAAATTTTCCATGATAACTTTGGTTGTGCCCCTAGGGGCCATTATACGGTTAAAATTGTCCCAAAATCGTTTATTCGTACTTTTCTCAATAACCACGCCTTGGATTTTTTTTTTTTTTAAATTTGCACAAACATTAGTCATGGTAAAAGTAAATTTTTGGCAGAATGGATTTTTCGAGATAACTCGGGGGGAGGGGATATTATAGGGGTAAAATTGCCCCAAAATCATTTGTCCATTCATTTGTTTGCATGTTCTTCAATAACCACGCCCTAGATTTTTTGAAAATTTGCACAAATATTAGTCATAGTGAAAGTAAATTTTTCACTCGTGGAGTGGGACCTTGCATGCTCAGCTTTTCACTATACGATGCAATACGAAGCCATAAAGTTTTTGTTTTGTATGATAAAAATGTACGTTGCCATTTTGATGTTAAATATGAATGTGTGAATTTTGATGCATTTCATAAACTTTTTTTTTCATTTCTTTTATTCCAGCTTTGCTTGTTTAGTCATTATCTGTCTACAATGTCTTTTGGATTGAAAGGTGCAGGGGGTAAATATGGCTCCACCATTCGGGAATACCGAGATGACCCGAATTATCGTGATTATACAGATGCAACATCACGGCCGAATGGTATGGACAACGGAGGTATTATTTTTTTTTTCTTTTCTTTTTTTTTCATTATTTTCTTTTTTTACTTTCTATTTTTTATTTACTTTTTATTTTTATGTTTTTATTTTATCTTATTTTTGATTTTAATCTAATTTTATGTTTTATTTTTATTTTTTTTTTTCATTTTATTTTTATTTTATTTTTTTAATTTTTTTATTTTATTTTAGTTTTTAGTGTTTATTTTTAGTTTATCTTATTTTCTGTTTTATTTTATCTTTATTTTCATTATTTTTATATTTTTTTTTTGTTTTTCTTTTCCTTTTCCTTATCCCCCCCTCCTCATTGCCAATATTATTAGCATTTTCTTTTTAACATAAATATAAATTTGTTTCAGAATTTTTTTGGTCAGAGGTTACATCAGCCAGAGTGCTGTGAGAATAACATCCAAGATAAGAACTGTAGTAGAATTAATACAAATAATCCAAAATTATCATTCCTCATCTTAAAAGATTAAAAGGTTAGAGGTTATATCGGATGAAACATTGTAAGAATAACACCTAAGATAAAAATAGTAGTTGGAGAAACCAAATATAAATTTCCATATCAGCTGTCAAACAAAAAAGTATTATAACATAGTTGTTACATGTCAACACTCACACGTTGTATGTAGACAGTCACAAGGAAGCAAATACAAGAAAAGAATTCAACTCACATTTTTTTCAATTGAAACAACAGACATTTATTTACAGGTACTTCCAGAATAACACCTCGTCTCTTGTTCAAAACTCTTCTCAAACTCCAATATGCTTAACAAGACTCTGCCATGTCGAGCGCATGGTATTCTGTTTAGGACACGTCTTTCCCAGTTTCTTTCGGGCCACATGTGTAGCAGGTGTATTCCTACTCTCTTGTGTCCCAAACATGTCTCGAATGTCTCATCAGACCCATATAAATCAATGAGATTTTTTTTTTTTTTTTTTTTTTTTTTAAACCAAAGGTGAAAGAGGAAACCTTTGGTCCCCCCCCCCCAAAAAAAAATTCTCTTACAGATTTATATGGGTCTCTGATGAGTTGTTTCGTCTACCTATACCATTCAACAAAACATGTGTAAGGCATATTATATATCAAATAAAATTATATGAATGTGATTGAAATATATTTGTGGAATTTCAATTGTTTACAAATGATATATATGCTTTGAAAGCATGAAAATATGGGTAGAAGAAGCAGAGGATGACAGTAAAAAACAAACATTGACAGTCTTAATGCCTTAGCAACATCAAAAATGATGAGCAACAATGAATTCATGAATGCCTCGAGAGAGATAGATGAAGAGTCATAGCCGTTAATGCCTGTACCAGGCAGGACATCACTTGAATGAATGAATTGTATGTATACATTAAAAGTATTTATTATACTACTAAAATATATATATTAATATATATATATATATATATATATATATATATATATTGCCATATATATTTTTATAACGTAGACGACGAAACATGTATCAGTGGATAATTATATTTTTAAAATAATATATACGCCGCTCCCCATTGGTTAAAGCGAAAATTATTCCCAACTCAAATTTAGGTAAAATGCACTTTCGTAAATGATTGAATTCATTCAAGACGTATCGCAAAAACAAATAACATATACGTAAATCGCGATATATCCGAACAGTCAGTGAGGTGGACGAGAGGTAAGGGTTTAGGCTTCTTACCATGGGGGTCCCGATTTCGAATCTCGCTAGATTCAGCCACTCTGATAAGTTGTAGATCACGAAACACGTGTCAGTGGATAATTATATTTTAAAAATAATTTATAACTTATATATATATATATATAAGTGAAACTTGCTGTTTGTTTGTAAATAAACAAGCAGTTTGAGCACTGTAAAAGCAGTGGGCGAGTGTTTATTTAAATGGACATTTGTTGAGGTCATTTGCGAGCACTGATCCCATGGGCTGATGAGTAGAACTGCTGACTATCAACATGATGGTTGTAGGTTCAATCTTTGGCTAAGGAAAGGTGCTAGTCTAGCCGCACTGATGAGTTGTCGTATAACAGAACAATACTGTATGTAGATGACTATATATATATATATATATATAATGATGGTAGCAACTCGTTCTCGAGTATTGCCATTACTGAATATATCTCTGGCTCAAATGACGCAAACATGAGCGCAACTAGCAGCATGTTCCAGACGGTCAATTCTATGAACTTTCTATAGTCATGCACATTCACTGATGACCGGGACCAAGCTGTGGTGCCTCGAACACCTACCAGACCAGACCCTGGAAGTTCCAGAGCCCTCATTGCCATTGACGCCCATCCTTGCATCAGTCCTCATTGAATGTTCGTTTGCCATTTTAGGCTACAGCCAGCCTTTTTGTTATCGAGATACACACTAAATGCAAAAGTGTGTATTCCATTGCATATCATGTAATGCCTGTGCTTGAAGCTTTTTATAGTGAGGAAAGACTTTGCACTGAGACAATCCCACTCTCTGAACAACTGCCACATTTAACCAAAAAGAGCCAGTCAACTTCATTGGAAGCAGCAATCGCCACAGGTTTTATAACAGGGTTTTTCTAGAGAGGTTGCCTTTACCACGGCTTACAGGAGCCCTCTCCACCCACCATGCCATTTGATCTGACTTTGATTGACTGGGACTTAGGTTGTTAGGCACCAGAGCATACTCCACACACCAGTAGGTTATGTATGCCGCAGCTGACAGGGCCTAAGCTCCTTTGAAGGTTTCTGTCAGGGTTACCTCACCCTTAGCCCTTGGTTAAAAGAACCTTGGCCCACAAGGCAGTGGAGGTCCAGTTATCCGGCACATGACACTCACCGTTCATCAAAGCCCCGTCTGCGTGGCAGTGGTCACGACATGCACGTGGGGTTGATTTGTCTGGGAGAAGCACAGTATGATGCTAAGACATCTATGTGCTTTTAACATACATCCACACCAGACCTTGACCACCAATAATATATATATATATATATATATACACACACACATGCAGAAAGTACAGAAATGATGGCTTGCCAGAGACTGCTTCAGGATTAATCATAACGACACTATTACCACTACTATTCATAGTGTATTCATTTATAAAAAATTAAAATATTCATAAGATAAAATGAGACAACAGAGAAGTAGCTTTTTTTTTTCTTTTTACTTGGAGGATTAACACTTATCAAGGCCTGGAAGCCACTCAAGAATAAGGGTTAAGTGTTAGGTAGATGGTGACACAAGATGATTCACGGTGAAATTTGGGTAGGGCTAGATTATCTAAATGAGTGACTCTATAGGAATTTATTCATATTAGACTTGAAGATGATCATGTTATACGTCAGCCGGGAAGCAGACAAATGGACTGTTCTGGAATTTTCATTTTGCTTTGAGGATCACCAATTATCAAGGTCCGAAGACCACTCAAGAATAAGGTGTTAGGTGGATTGCGAGACAAGAAGTTCAGTCATGGCGGAACTTGGGTAAGGCTAGATTATCTAAACGGATGACTCAATAGGAATTTATTCATATTAAACTTGAAGATTACCATGTTATAGTTAACCGGGAAGCATATAACTATGAAAATAGAAAATACAAAAGTAATGGGTTACCAGAGACCATGTCAGCTCCTCAACTGGTCATAATAACTCTTGCCTATTCATATCGTGTTAGGAAAAGTCATGCAACGGAGTAGATCACCATAAAAATTTCAGAGCAGGTTTAATCTTGCCTCAGTGTTATAATTAT
>NC_136521.1:69232477-69464977 GCF_053919585.1 Euprymna scolopes | reverse complement strand
CAACATTATTAAGATGAGAAATAAGTTATATATAATTTATATATCATTCAAACACTACCGTGTTTGGATGATATGGTTAAGTGGCAGTTTTAGTTATTTAGAACTGCTTTAAAGCTTCACCGCTCACTCATTTTTCGAACAAATTTCAAACAATTATTACAGTTTATAGATCACCTTCTCAGTTATATTGTGAAAAAAAAATTTTTTTTTCAATTTTCGTTCAGCAAAACAAATGTTATGAATTTACTGGTGTTCAAAATCATAAAAATTCCTAAGGAGGTGAGCAACGTTTTTTATGATTGGTTTCCATAGCAACTACGTTGTTTCAGCAACTAGTGTTGCTACTAATTCACCACTCTCGCGAAACAAACAAGTGAAACAGAGAGAATAAAAGCAGACGAGTGCCGTACATTATGTTTATGGGGGAGCAAAAAAATAATTAAATTAAACAATGAATTTACTAGAAGCCTGGAAAAATCATGGATTACAATAGAAAAATGCGAGCATAAAAAAGTAATATGGTTAAGCTTAAACATGGAAAAGAAAAGGACAAGATATTCTAGTAAAAAAATATAAGAATTTTTTTTTTAATTCAATTTAACATTATATAATAAATTCAATGCTGCAATATTTTAAGTTATAAATTTATTATATTTTTTTACTAGAATATCTTGTCCTTTTCTTTTCCAGTTTTAACAACTAGTCCTTTACTTTTCTATGTTTAAGTTGAACCATATTACTTTTCATGCTTGTCAGAATGATAAGAAAAAGTGAAGGGGAAAATTTTAAAACTTTTTAGGCCATTGCATTTTGAAGCTAAATGCTTCTCATCACGGTATATCTGAGTCAGCCTAGACATCATTGATCGCTTGATTTGATTTGTGGATTCTTTCCAAGTCACTCAAAATCAAACACATCTATTTTTTTTAACTGATTTTTATATGCCATTATGTT
This sequence comes from Euprymna scolopes, assembly GCF_053919585.1. Taxonomy (NCBI): domain Eukaryota; kingdom Metazoa; phylum Mollusca; class Cephalopoda; order Sepiida; family Sepiolidae; genus Euprymna; species Euprymna scolopes. Next base: position 69,464,023 of record NC_136521.1, on the reverse strand, counting down.
GTTGCAAAGGGTGAATGTTTTTGTTTTTTTATTGTTTTCAGCTAACGAATTGACCAAGGCAATGCGAATCTTGGGCACAGACCGTGATAGCGTTGGTTTACGAGATCGAATGTAAGTTGCCTGATTTTTCAAGAAATCTACATAATTAATTCAAGAAAGAAAGCTTTTTAAAATAAATGCATTTTCTAATATTTTATTCATTTTTCTTTTTTTCCTAAAAGACTTTCTTTTTTTTTTTTTTTTTTTTTTTTTTTTTTTTTTTACATTGAATAAATTCAAAAGAGCATAAAAAGCAAAGAAATTTTATCTCTAAAAATCGATCCATTAAAAATGGAGTTATGGCCATTCAAAGTATAAAAAAAAATGCCTTAAGTCAGTTCTATTCAAATGCATATAAGCTTTTGACTGAAAATGGTAGGAAATTTGCACAGTTTATAAACCAACCCATCTTTAAAAAGCTGTATCTTCAGATCTTTTTAAGATATGATGATGAAGGTCCAGTTGTCTTTACTTACAACCATCTCACTTGGTAACTTACAGACTAATTAGCATATTTCAGTTTCATTTTAATTTCTTTTAAGTAGAAAAATAAAAACAGCCAAGAAAAATAGTAAGGCTTCATCATCATATGAAGTATTATTCTTAATGACATTATCATTTATTATTATAACATCATGAAAAATCCAAGATGGCGACCACGACATGATTCAAAGAAATTATTAACAAAATATGATTCGTAGCATATCAAATGAAAGGAAATTTTGTACAGATTACAATTATGTTTTCAAGTACATTAAACTAATTAGTATAATTAAGTTTCATTTTAGCAGTTTTAAGTTGCTTTGATAATTATCGGGTGGGTTTCTATCGCTATTTTGTATAATTTTTTTATTTTTTAAGTCATTGTTGAGATTTCAGAGATTTCAAGAGATTTCAAATTTTCAAGAGATTTCAACAGACATTGTGACCATTTTTTTTCTAGTTCTCTTATAACGCTCGACACTACTTGATTTTCAAACAGAATAAACATTTACAACACCAAATATTTATTGAGGTAGGTAGAAGAGTAACTTGCTTTTATTCCACCTTTTAACTCAACTTTAAAAGAAACAAAGGAATATGGGCGTGATTGCAAAATCTGAAAGTTGGAAGAGAAGTTGCAGTTATTATGTGTTACACCATCTTTTAATTTTAATGAAAAAAAATCAGAAAATAGTAACATTTTTGCAAGATTTATTTTCGTTTAAAAATAATTTTTTAAAATTTTATTTCATTTTTATTAAAATAATTTTTTAATTTTATTTTTGTTAATTTGTTTAAATTTTTATTATTGTTAAAATAATTTTTAAAAGATTTTTTATTCTTGTTTATTGAAATTTTTTTTTTTTTAAATTTTAGCTTTATCCTTGTTTAATAAAATAATTTTTAAAAAAATTTTTATTTTTAGCCATGAGCGAGCACAAAGTACAAATAAAATCATTGCAGATACTACAAAGTCAGTCAAGCGACTTGTACGGACAAAAAATATATCTCAGGTAAGCATATTTATTCCATTAAAAAGATCACATTTTCATTTTATATGAAAATATCTCTAGCCAGAGTCTGACCACCTAAGAGATATCCTCTTTAAAAGAAATAAGTACTCCCCCTCCTAATATTGAATGGGAAGAGTCTTGCTTTATAATAAGAACAATATCCAGGTTTATCTGAAAGGGAGACCGTTTTAGATAACATCTTTAGTAAATGTTTGGAACAGTCGACCTCGAGGCGGACAAATGGTGATTGTTAATTAACAGAACCAGTTGAGAACCAATCCAAGATCAAGAGATTCCAGGAGAATAGGTGGAGAGGTGCTCTTATGAGAATTTGGGATGCTAAAAGTTTATTTAATGCAACAAGGAAAAAGTGACGATAATTGCAGAAATTTGAAATATTGATTATTGTCAGCTAATGTATGTCCTAATTTCCGACTTAGTGCTACTTAGGCCAGAGGTTTTGAGGAAATATACACACACACACACACATATATATATATATATATATATATATATATATATATATATATGAGATTTAAGGACTATCCACTTATCTTGTGCTTCCTTTTTAAAATTAAATATGTTTTTAACTCTTTTTCAAGATGTTTTTTAGCATGTTTTATTAATCATTATTTCATATTATAAGCTCTATTTCTTTTTTGGTTTTATTGAGCTTTTACATCTGGTTGAGATTACTTGTAAATATTAACTCTTTAATATTTATAATATATTTTAACTTTACCATTTTGATTACCTTGGTAAACTTATTGTAATTTTTATTTCTTTATATATATATATATATATATATATATATATATATATATATATACACACACATATATATTTCTAATATAAATGTTTTACTAGTATAGATATCTTTCTAGTGTGTGTGTATGTATATATATATATATACACACACATTTCTAATATATTTTACTAGTATATATATGTCTTTATAGTGTGTATGTATGTATATATACACACACACACATTTCTAATATATTTTACTAGTATATATATATATATATGTCTTTATAGTGTGTGTATGTATATATATATATATATATATATATATACACACACACACACACACATTTCTAATATATTTTACTAGTATATATATATATGTCTTTATAGTGTGTGTGTATGTATGTATATATATATATATATATATATACACACATATTTCTAATATATTTTACTAGTATATATATATATATATGTCTTTATAGTGTGTGTGTATATATATATATATATATATATATACACACATATTTCTAATATATTTTACTAGTGTATATATATATATACACATGTCTTTATGGTGTGTGTGTATATAATATATATATATATATATATATATATATACACACACACACAGACACGCACACATATTTCTAATATAAATATTTTACTAATATATATACTGGAAGCGGTAACAAGACAAATCAGTTCCTTCACTTTTATTCTTGAGTATTTCTATTGCGAAGCGGTTTATTGAAATAAAATATAAGAAAAAGAACATTGAAAAATATACAATAAAAATTAACAAAATTTATGCAGACGAAAATTACACAATTAGTCTTTATTTGCACTTTTATTCACAAAATAAAGTTTTTATTTCATTTGAAATTTTATAAGAAATATGTTTTGGAAATTATAAAAATAAAAATTTTATAAGAAATATAAGTTTATGAAATTATAAAAATAATTTTTTTTTTTTTTTTTTTTTTCAAATAAACTTTTTATTTAAATTTATATAATGTGTTTATAAAAGTATAAAAATAAAAAAAAAATAAAGACTGGAATAACATAAAAAAAAAAAAAAAAGGAGTTCATGCACAGGGGAGATATATAGAGAGAAAACCCCCCAAAAGAACTGATTTGCCTTGTCACTGTTTCTGCTATGCCGGTAATTGGGAAATACATAATACGTTAGCTGACTATAACTAAAATAATCATAATTTTAGAACTGTTAAACATTAATTTCTGTCAAAATGTGTTTAAATTTATTTGAAAATAAATTAAGTCATTATTCATTATTTTGTGTGAAATGTGTCAAACATCCAAATTTATTTAAAAAATAAATTAAGTCTTCATTAATTTTTGTGAAAATATATTTCTTAGAACTGTTTGTTATATTAAATAAAAAAAATTTTCTTACAATTCATCGAATGTTTTAATAAAAATTATAATTCTCTGCAATTATCAGTTTTTTTTTTCCTTGCTGCGTTATAAACTTTTTAGCATCTGAAAAAAATGAACTCATTTCTCAGTGAAATAGTTGCCTCCCTTAGAATAGTCAATTAATATGGCTGATTGCCTAACATATTGAAATAATTTTTATTTATTTATTTTTTTTTTTAGAGTCAGAAGTTCCAACTGGAACGGTTGAGGAATGATTTTGAAGAAAGCGTGAAGAGGTTTACAGAACTTCAGAAGGTAAATTTTTTTTTTTTTTTTTAATGACCTGTGGCATAACAGATAAAGTATAAAGTAAAATTCAGTTGTAAATGACACTCTTCTGGAAGTTGAAGGGTCAATCTTTAGTGCGGGCAATATAAAGAATATAATTGTGAATTGCAACTTCTACTCTGTTATGTTATCAAAGAATATATCTTTAACAAAGCAAAACTTATCAAGAAAAAGCAAAACACTATTAAGAGGAGCAAACATATTTTAAATGAAAGATGAGGAATAAAAGTTATATATAACATTATTATATAACGGAATAGTAAGGAAAAGTAAAAGGGGAAAATTAATGGGCAAAAAACAAATGGAGCCTCTTTAGGCCAAGTCATTTCAAAGCTGAATGCTTTTCATCTGAAAAGGAGAAAGGCCAGAATTATGTAAAATGCAAATATAGATAAAAACTGGCTTCTCCTTCTGATGAGAAGCATTTAGCTTTGAAATGACATGGCTTAAAGAGGGTTTTTTTTTTTGTTTTTTTTTTAATTTTACCCTTTTACTTTTTCTTATTGTTGTGGTGATAAAATAAAGTTATACATAACTTTTATTCCTCATCTTTCGTCATTCATATATAGTGTGTGTGTGTGTGTGTGTGTGTGTGTGTGTGTGTGTGTGTGTGTGTGTGTGTGTTGGGCTGTTCAAAAGAAAAAGAATCACAGGAGGACAATGGAAACAGTTCAAAGACGGTCTAAAGATCTCCTTTAAACAGTTTTGTTTGTATTCTAACTCCTGAGGAAAATCTAACCCTTTGTGACTTGCAGCATGCAAGCCACAAAGAGCTACAATTTCTGAATCCGCATGCAATGAAGAACACAAGAAAAAGACAGTCATGCCACAGGTGACCCACATGCGGGAAATACTTCAGAGCTCGAATCGTTCTTTTTTATTTATTTTTTTTAGCAATGACTATATTACCGGTGTTCCCATCAACAAACTGTTGCATCCGTCTGCCTGTTTTACAAATACTTTAATGGCAGGTGCTCCAAACTACAAACCCTTGTACCTCCTCGACATAAATACCTCGACAAACCCTACATGTAGCAAAATCCCACCCCTACACAATAAAAAGTCCCTAGATGTAAGAAAACTTTCTACTCTAAGTTTCTTTCTTTGGACTGATAGACTTTGGAATTCCCTTCGGGTTTCTGGTTACCTGACTGTACTGAGCTCTGGAGAATTGCTTCCCTTTATGTGCGTCAGGGATTTGAATCTTGTAATAGTCAGCCACACTGATGAGCCATAATGGTGAATCCATAAATAACTATATGTAAGGTTAGTATAAGAGAACCCCAGTAGAGTACTCGATTAATGAGAACATTTTAAAAATAAAAGTAATATTTATGCATTACAGAAGTATATTATTATATTGCCAATAACATGGCTTGTCAGAAGCAAACTTTAGTCAACTCAAATGTTATTTGGGTTTGACTTTGAAAATTTTCTCAAATGGAACCAAAGTAAATTTTTTATCTACAGATCAATATTTCTATTGTGTATCATATCAGTAAACATTTTTTTATTTATTTATTTTTTTAAATTTTTTTTTTAAAGAAAGCCGCTGAAAAGGTTCGGACATCAAAAAGTGTGAGACCACCTTCACAAGTTTCAGCTATCATTGACTTTACGGTAAGATTTTCTTGTTTTTTCCATTTCTTGTTTTAAAGTTTTTTCTTTTTAAAATCTTTTTTTTTTTTTTTTTTTCCATGTTTAATTTTTTTATATGCAAACATCACATCTATATAACTGGTTGGTCTTTCAGCCCTTAACCATCCCCGTAACTTTGCCTTTAACCGTGACCTTGGGAATACTGACCACTTATATAAAAGGAAAACGATATTTCTTTTGCGAACGAAAAAAAAAACAAACTAATGTTGTAAAAATGATATCTACAGTTAGCAGATGGGCAGAACCATTGGTCAACAATAACTTATAAACAGATGTACCATTTCTCAAGAGAACCATGGAATTGTTTTCAAATTGGTGATCAAAGAATGAAAGTTCAATGTTATTTATATATATATATATATATATATATATATATATATATATATATTTTTTTTTTTTTTTTCCCCCCAAATAAGGCACAGTGCCATTTTGATGTAAGTGGCTACTATCAGGGACATAAGTTACAGGTATACTATGTAGGGATTTAAGCAGCAAGATGTCTGTTCACATTATACTTGAAATTCTGCAAGTCATTACAGTTGGGGAAACAGGAACCCGGAAGTAAATTCGAAAGTATAGCAGTTATGGAGAAGAAACTATTGGAGTAGAAGGCTTTCTTACATCTATAGATCTCTACTGTGTAGGGGTGAGACTTTGCTGCTTGTCGAGTTTGTCGGGGGGATATTTATGTCGAGGGGGTACAAGGGCTTGTAGTTCATCGAAGCATCCACCATTAAAATACTTGTAAAACAGGCAGAGGGATGCAGCATTTCGTAGATAGGACAGAGGTTGAAGCTTAGATGACAGTTCAGGACCTATCAGGTCGGTGACTCTGTTTTGAATCCTGTTCAGGAGTGAGAGACTAGTAGCAGATGCGCCAGCCCAAATGTTTATCAAGGTCTAAAAGCCATTTGTGTTTGAAGGTAATGATTGGTAGTGATGGAAATTGGATAGAATTTCATTATTTAAGACGATCGCTCAACAAGAACTTGTTTACATTGGACTTGAAGACAACCATGCTGTAGTCAGCTGGAAAGCAGGCCTGCGGTACAGAATTCTATAAGCCGGCAATTCAGTGAAAGAAACTTTGTTCATGGAATTTGTTTAGTTTTAGACACAGATAGAGTAGGGGAAATTTGTACACTATTTTTCACACGGTTTTTTGCAATATCAGTCAATATTTTGGATTTTTTTTTTTTTTTTTTTTTTTTTTTTTTTTTTTTTTTTTTTAGGTTTCAACATCTCCCATTATTCAGTTGTAATCGTGACATGCTTTTTTTAAAATTGGTTTTGTTTGAATTTGAATAACACTTTTCATTTTTTAAATTTCTTTAAGGATGATGATGAAGAAGCTCTTATTGAGAAGGAACGACGAGAAGAGCAGTTGCTACGACAACAAGAAGTTATCGAAGAAGACACGGCTTTGATCCTAGAACGAGAGGAGAGAATTCAGCAGTTGGAGGCATGTTTTTTTTTTTGTTGTTTTTGTTTTTTTTTGTCTGTTTATATTTTGTCTTTTTTTTTTTTCATCTTTTTTTTTTCATTATTTATTTATTTTTTCAAAATATAATCAACAATTTGTTTTTAATTTTTATTTGTTTGCACATTTTTAAAATAAAGATAGACAACTCTAGCTCTAGATATACCTAAGGCTTTTGACAGGATATGCCATGAAGGTCTTCTCAGGAAAATCAGATCATATGGTATCACTGGAAGAATACATAACATAATAAAATCCCTCTTAGATAAGAGAAAAATCCAGGTTGTCCTCGACGGTCGTACATCTGAACAATATGATATAAATGTGAGAGTGCCTCAGGGGTCTATCCTTGGACCTCTATTATTCCTAATATTCATAAATGACCTCCCTGACAAAATTGTTTGTGAGATGGGTATGCTGACGACACCACGTTCTATAACAGACATGACATGAAAACAAATGAACACATATCTAAAGCAATGGCAGAAACCTTAGAGGAAGACCTCCAGTCTGTAGTGGAATGGGGACAAAAATGGATGGTCACATTCAATGCTGCCAAGACTAAACTTGTTTCCTTTAATAATTACAAGAAACCTTCTCTACCACCAATAGCAATGGCCAATGACTCTTTATCTGAAAGTACATCTTTTAAACTCCTCAGCCTAACGCTCACAGGAAACATGAGTTGGAACAATTACATTGAGAGTATTGCCAGGACCACTGCGAAGAAGGTAGGTTCTCTCTCCCGTGCTAGAAAGCTACTAACGCCCGAAAGTATCCTATACCTCTATAAGGCCACCATTCGCCCATGTATGGAGTATTGTTGTCATATTTGGGCTGGTGCATCTGCCACTAGCCTCTCGCTCCTAGATTAGATTCAAGAGTCACCAATCTGATAGGTCCTGAACTGTCATCTAAACTTCAGCCACTGTCCCATCGATGAAACGTTGCATCCCTCTGCCTGTTCTACAAGTACTTTAACAGTGAATGCTCTGACGAACTGCAAGCACTTGTGCCCCCTCGACGTAAATACCCCCAACAAGCCCGACAAACAGCTAAATCCTACCCCTACACACTAGAGATCCCTAGATGTAAGAGAGCCTTCTACTCCAGTAGTTTCTTCTCCAGAACCGTTAGACTTTGGAATTCCCTTCCGGCGCCCTGCTTCCTCAACTGTACTGACATGCAAAAGTTCAAGTGTAACGTGAATCGACAGCTTGCTGCCCAACTCCCTACACAGTACCCCTGATGCCTATGTCCCTGATAGTAGCTCCCTACAAAAAGTGGCAATGTGTCTTGTTTGGGGTGGAAATGTAATAAAATTTTTAAAAAATAAAAAAATCTCTATTATATTCCTAAAGTTAATCTTGCTGATTTTTATTTTGAAGTGATTATTTTAAAAATATTTCATTTTAGCAATTGTCTGTGTTGGACGAAATAATTTTTTAAATAAATTATAACTCAATGTTATTTTATTGCAAATAACACGGTACAGCAATAACAAATGAAAATTAGAAAGGAGTGGATGCAATGCATATTCTCAATCCTCACTGGCCAATTTTATTATTCTCATTTCATTTTGTTTTTCTTTTTTTTTTCTTTTTCAGGGAGATATACTTGATGTAAATGAAATATTTAGAGAACTTGGAGTTATGGTTAGTGAACAGGGTGATCAAATAGGTGAGTATAAATAATTTTTTCAGTGCTTCTGCACTATTAGAATGAAATTTTGTAGTCGATAAATGGAGTTTTCAGATAAAAAAAAACAATCGTTTCTACTGATTTTTTTTTTTTTTGTCAAATCTAATGAATTACGATGTTTGCTTCCAAATTATGCAGTCGAAATTACCTGAATATTATTGAATTATTTAAAAATACAACTTTAATCGTGTTAGCAGGTGAAAAATTGAAGCCATCTTTTTTAAATCAAAACAAAAAATACCTCCTTTTTGAACTCTCTTGAACGATCATTTTCTTCAAATTCCATTTTTTATTTTCTTTGATAAATAATTTTCTACCTCATCGATTTTCATAATTATTTGATATAATCATCTTTAAAATACGAGGAATGCGTAGATACCATTGTCTTAATGTGAAATTTAGTTTTACAATTTCCGAAATTTCGTTCTGATAGTGTAGAAGTGCTTTTTTTTTTTTTTTTTTTATCAAAATTTGGAAAAAATTGTGTCTTGTAGAAAAATACCATTTGGTATGAGATACGGTGAACAGAAAAGCTCTCCCCATTAAAAAAAAAAAAATGGTAAAATCACTAAATCATGGTGTAAGTTCATTGCAAAAAAAAAAAAATTAATTATTATATGAGGAATCTTTTCAAGTTAAAATCTATTGAGAAATTCATGCTTTTAAATATGTAAGCATTAAAGTTATCCAATATGACCCAAAGCAGGATGCCCATTTTGGATAACTTGTTATTCTTTAGCTAATGTTTATATATTTGAAGTTTGCATTCCTCAATAAAAAATGTGTATTTCTAAATAGATTTTAATTCTAAACGATTTCTTATATACTAATATTTAACAAAAAGAAAATTTTTACAAAACAATTTTAACCGGCTAAAGGCCTATAAAAGAACAGTCCATAAAAAATCCAATCATTTGAGGTCCCTAGTGCCGTTCTGTGACTTCTGAGTTTTGGAAGAGATAGTTTTAAAAATATGGAGGCAGACAGACAGACATAGTGAGTTTTATAAATTAGATTATTGTATGAGGAATTTATTTGAGTTAAAATATATTGAAAAAATACACATTTTAAATATGCAAACATTAGATAAAGTTTTCCAATATGACCCAAGTGGACGGCCATTTTAGAGAAATTATTCGCTAGCTAATGTTTATATACTTAAAGTGTGTATTTCTCAATAGATTTTAACTCAAAATAGTTTCTCAATAATATTTAGCAAAAAAAATTTTTTTAATGCCTACAAAGAATTTAGTAAATTTGCTAACAAAAAAAAACAAAAAAAAACCCCAACAATCTCTTATTACTCAGGGGAAATAACTCTACCAGCATTTCAACATTTGCTAAGAATTATTTGCCTTAGATCTTAACAACAAAAGAGAAGACAACATCCATATGCACATGTACATAATTCTAATTACGCTTATCGCTATCTCGTCACACAGAAACTAACAACTATCCTGGCGTCATCCTGTCTGTGGAGTTCAATGGATCTGTCTTTCTATCATGGTTCACTTCGCTCGCTTCTTCGTCGATAGTATCACATCTACCTCCCACCCAAAAAATAAAAATAATGGTTGTCAACATTATACAATAACGATAGCGATTGCAAAGGGAGACAACTCATCTGCATAATAATACGCTATGATGATTTCATGTTTGTGTATACATTATCACCCTCCACCACTTTTTTTAAAAGATGAGATTGCTCAATCGCTGAAGAAGCAATGGTGTGGGAAGAGTAAGGAAGTCAGAACACCAAAGTTGATTGGCCAAATAAAGAATTCCATAGATCATGACCGTCGTGTGTCTATAGAGACAATAAGTGCACAGTTTGATGTCAGTGTGGGAACTGTACACACAATTATTCACAAGGAAGTGAAGATGTGGAAGGTTTGCATGCAGTTTGTTTGAAGGGTGCTCAGAGAAGATTAAAAAAAAGACGTTATGACCAAGATGAGAAGATAAAAAAGAAAGATGTTATGACCAAGATGAGAAGATAAAAAAAAGATGTTATGACGAAGATGAGAAGATAAAAAAAAGACGTTATGACCAAGATGAGAAGATAAAAAAAGACGTTATGACCAAGATGAGAAGATAAAAAAAGAAAGATGTTATGACCAAGATGAGAAGATTAAAAAAGAAAAAAGTTATGACCAAGATGAGAAAATTAAAAAAGAAAGACGTTATGACCAAGATGAGAAGATAAAAAAAAGACGTTATGACCAATATGAGAAGATTAAAAAAGAAAGATGTTATGACCAAGATGAGAAGATAAAAAAAGAAAGATGTTATGACCAAGATGAGAAGATAAAAAAAGAAAGATGTTATGACCAAGATGAGAAGATAAAAAAAGAAAGATGTTATGACCAAGATGAGAAGATAAAAAAAGAAAGACGTTATGACCAAGATGAGAAGATAAAAAAAGAAAGATGTTATGACCAAGATGAGAAGATAAAAAAAGAAAGATGTTATGACCAAGATGAGAAGATTAAAAAAGAAAGACGTTATGACCAAGATGAGAAGATTAAAAAAGAAAGACATTATGACCAAGATGAGAAGATAAAAAAAGAAAGATGTTATGACCAAGATGAGAAGATAAAAAAAGAAAGATGTTATGACCAAGATGAGAAGATTAAAAAAGAAAAAAGTTATGACCAAGATGAGAAGATAAAAAAAGAAAGATGTTATGACCAAGATGAGAAGATAAAAAAAGATGTTATGACCAAGATGAGAAGATAAAAAAAGAAAGATGTTATGACCAAGATGAGAAGATAAAAAAAGAAAGATGTTATGACCAAGATGATAAGATCAAAAAGACGTTATGACCAAGATGGGCATCAAGACAGTTTCTCACCTTCTCTTGCTCTCTGTGACTTTTAGTTGTTCCCTAAGCTCAAGGAAAACCAACAACTTTGTAATTGAATGATCCTACTGTTAATTTTTCTTTTATTTCACAGATTCTATAGAAGCAAATATCGAAACTGCCTGTGCGCGCGTTGAAGGTGGATATGAGCAATTAAAGAAGGCTGAAACCTACCAAGTAAGTTAAGGAGTATCGATTTTTTTTTTGTTTCATTCAGAAAATTTTTGTTTTGTTTTTCGTTAAATAAAATGTTCTCATCTCAAGTGTTGTTCGTACAACGTTTCGGTCTATCCTGTCGAACTCTGTACAGAATTTCAAACAAAACCCTTTTTTAGTCCACGGGGGTAGCATGCTCTTGTTCAATCAGCCATGATTGAGTAAAAGTCTTAATTAATTCGCAATTGCATTTTGAATTTTGCCGGCACTGAAGATTGAACCTTCAACCTCCAAAAGAGTGACTTACAATTGAATTTTATGTAAGAAGTGCATTTTGACTAAGATTCAACCATGTTTTGAAATTAATAAAATCAACTTCAATATTATTTATCGTTAATCTTACCAGTTTAATAAAGAACAGTATTTTCTTTATTAGATCGAAAATCAGAATATTGACTTTCAAGTAAAATTGATGGTATATTTTGGTTCTTTATTTGTGATTTTATTGTCTTATTTCCCCTATATATTTGTAATAATTTTGTCAATATTAAGTGATTTTATGAAATAAAAAAAAAAAGATAACATACAAAAATGATTTGTTTTTTTTTTTTTTCTTCGATATTGTAGTGAAATTAAAAAATCAAAATATTGAATTTTAAGTCAGACCAATAATATCAACTTAATTGTCATGTTTGAAGTAAGGTAGAAGATTAATTATTAATGAAAAGAGTTTTTAAGGACTGCGAAAATGGAGTTTGTTGAATTCGCCTAAGATTTTGTTCTCAAAAAATAATTATCTCCCTTGTTACGATTCAACCTTTTTTGTTTCGTTTTTATTTGGGGGGGAGGTTGTTTTTTTAGCAAAACTTTAATTTTCGCTGTCTTTGAAAACTATTTTCTACCTTATCGTTTTTCATAATTTTTGGATATGTTCATTACTGCGACATATCAATTAGATACCATTAGTTTGACTTGAAATTCAATCTTTCGATTTTTTTTTTAGTTTCCCTCTAATAATGGAGAAACACCGCATTTTTTTTTTTTTTTTCTTTAAGCTTAGTTTGTCTCTGAATGTAGTCAGTATGAATTGAAATTTTGGAAAGTTTTCTGAAATGTTTTATCCATACGATTTGAATCAAAATTGAATGTGGATTAACGTTTTAAGAGGTTTCTGCTTTCATAGATCGTTTAAAAGATTCAGGACCACATCCATTTTCTTCCCTAGAGAATTTAATAATTTGATTTAAATTTTATCAAGATATAAATAGGATATCTTTTTAATTTTAAATGATGTCCTACCCCCCCCCCTCCCCAAACTCTTAGCGGCAAATTCGTAGAAATTCTTATTGTCTTCACTTTTTCTTTTCTTTCCTAACCTTGAAGAGTGTTTCTGAACCACAAACTTTATAAGCATCAACCCACAACTAAACTGGAAATCACAGAACCACTACCTAGTAGAAGACAATATAAATTGTCTGTGTGTGTACATTTCTCTAGCAAATTACTCTTTCAATTTTCAGTCTACAGACTCGAGATTTGACATAAGGGGTATTGAGACTTGGAAAAATCTTTTTAATCAGTTTTTGGCCAGAAATTTGGCTGTCAAGGGGTCAAAGTTCAACGATTTGACCTTTGAAAACTCTACCAAACTCCTCTGCCAATTTTGAGTCTAAACATTTGAAATTTTACATAAATGGTATTCAGACCTGCAGCAAGTTTTTTAATCAGTTTTTGGGCGAATATTTGGCTGCCAAGAGGTCAAAGTTAAGAGTTGACCTTTGCAGACTCTACCAAACTCCTCTGCCAATTTTGGATCTGAACATGGGTTAAACTTTTTAGTATATATATATATATATATATTAGCATTTCAGCTCGGCGTTGCCCGGGTGTTTTGATATGTATGTTGAGCAAAAAGAAAAAAAAGATGGTAGTAGGAAGGCAGGCTCGGACCCGTCCCGCAAAGGAGGAAAAGAACGGGGTACAAACCTAACGTTTATGCTGTTACCACCACCACCACCAAACCGGAAGCAACATTTTTTTAAAAATTAAGGCTAGACAATCTAAAGGAGAGGATAACTTTCAAAAATATCGGCGAAAAAAGTGACCCCCCCCCTCTTGTAGAAAAGGGCCTAGTTGAAGAGGAAGATATTAATGTTTTTACCCAATTTTTCGATATTTGTCGTATGAAAGGTCAAACTTTAAAACGATACTGATCTTGGTAAAATCCGTCGCCTTTATTGAAAGTTTAAGGCAGACATGCAAACAGACATACATACATACATTTATATATTGGTAACTAAAAATTTTCAACCCAAACTAATGAAAAAGCTTGCCCTATCTCTGAATACCCTTTATGTAAAATTTCAAATATTTAGACCAGAAATTGTCTGAGTAATTTGAAAGAGACCGCAGAGGTCAATTTCTTTTTAACTTTGATCCCTATTATGACCCCTTAAAATTTATTGTTTTGGGCTCAAATCAAGTTATTAAGTTAGATCCATGTCCAAGAAACCTATATTTAAAATTTCAAGTGCGTAGACCCAAAATTGTCGGAGGAGTTTGGGAGAGTTCTCAAAGGTCAAATCGTTGAATTTTGGCCCCTTAATCGCCAAATTTCTAGACAAAAACCAATCACATCGATTTTCCCAAATCTCAGTACCCTGTATATCAAATTTCGAGTCTATAGACTAAAAATTGACAGTTATTGCGTAGGGAAATGTACACACACAGATATGTTCACTTATATATATATATATATATATATATATATATATAAGTTATGAACAGTAGATAGGGCCCAAGCAAAGCTGGGCTGAACTGCTAGTATTAAAAAGAATTAGAATTGGACACACATGCTTAACACATGCCTACCTGTGTTGTGTATTTTTGTTCTCACTAAATCGTTTTTATGTATTCTTAACTGTGTGTTATTTAACAGACTATTTAATGGATTATTGTCCTCAGATCCCTTAATATCTTGATCACCTGTGACTCATCTGGTGTTTGTTCATGTGTTTACGTGTCAGAACATATAATGTACAAAACATACCTATCTGCTGCTGCTGGTCGCTTCTGGGAGATTTTCCAACTATCCTTGGTGGAGCTCAAACCTGTTTAAAGGAAACGCTACAAGACAGGAACCCAAGACGAACGAGTGTTTTTTATATATATTTTATTCACTCCTCACGCATCTTGTCACAGCAGAACTGGAGTGAATTTTGACCTGTGGATTCTTCTATGTCTCCATCCTGAGGCTGTCCCCTCCCTCATGGGGAGACCCATTTTAGCCCATCTATCTTTCAAGGTGTCTTGGACACAACTCACTAAACTTAACGCATTCGCTGCTAACTACGAATACTCTTGTACCTGGCATTTACTTAGCCTTGCCCGCTACGAGTAAACTTGTAGTAACAAAATTCTTTTTCTATTAGTCGATGCGTGCTCGGTACGTACGATATCTCTCTTTTACTTGAACTGGCATTTCAAAATAACACATTGAATTATATGTTTACGAGTTATCTCGTATTTGGGCCCTGTCATGTATTATGTTTGTTTTCTATCGAATACGTATATGTTATAAGTTGAAGGATTCACTATAAATAAAAGCTGATTTGAGTTATTTTTATTACAAAAAAATATACAAACTAATAAAAACTGACAATTTCTTTATAAAAAGTGACCCCTGCAATTCTTGCAAAAAATGTCAAATTCCTATAAAAAAGTTATTTTTATTACAAAAAATATACAAACTGGTAAAAACTTACACACTGACTTTGGCATTTATTTATTAATTTATTTATTAAATTTATTTATTAAATGTTTTTTATTTTACAGAAACGATCGCGAAAGAAGATGTGTTTGCTTCTGCTCTTCCTCATTATCATCGTTGCTGTGATAGTCATAATTATCGTAGAAGTAGTGAAGTAACCTCTGATGCAGGCCAACACCCGCTAGCCGATACCCACGCTTTGACCGCCGCTCTCACGCGTCCCCAACTCCAGCTGAATGAGATGGTGAATTTTTTCTTAATCTAATATCAACAAAAGGGACCATGGACTTCGGTATTGAACAAATATTTAACAAAAAAAAATTAATTGACATAGGAAAATCAGTAAAAGAATTTGCAGACATAGAAAATGTATCCTTCTCTAATCTCCCACTTCTCTTCTTAAATTTGGATTTAACTTTTGGGGTGCATGTCCAGAGCTCAACATAATTTAAAAAAGAAAAAAAAAAAAAAGTAGAAAAATTTTATGATGTACTTATCCATCATAGGACAAAAATATCATATTCCAAAAATCACACAAATTGAGCTAGTAAGGTTTTTTGGGTTTTTTTTTTTCTTAACAAAATATTCTTTTTATGAGGCAATTAAACGTTATGTCTTGATCTGCTATGTTTAATAAATAAAGGGAGATAATTCAATTTAAACTACCAAAATCGAACTCAGCCTTGTAATGGATACTGTGCACTATTAAAATCACTAGAAATGATTTTCTATAAAAAAAAGAAATACTTGATCAATTTTACATAATTTTTGGAATGTGACATCTTGGGGGGGGGTCTGCATTTTATTTTTTATTTTTTTAGGTTGAATTTTGGACTTGCACCAATATTTTTTTCTTTTTAAAATATGCATTGAGCATCAAAATCCAGATTTATTTCTTTTTATCGATGCAAAAAAATGAAACGTCCCATTTGCTACATACTTTTTAAAATAAAATCTATATCCCCCCCCCTCCCTCACTTAGGTAAATCAAAAAAAGTTATTGACATCATTTTGAGATTTAAAAGCTAAGTTAGAGTGGTCAACTACAGTCAAGGACGATCTAAAGGCTCCCTTCTCATTAGCTGCTACACTGAAGTGTAGAGGCGAGTGCCACTTCTTTCTTATAATCATTCCACTTGGTCTTGATCCTCCCCTTCTAAAGCTGAGCGTTTAGCAAAAGGGCATCAAGTACCATTTTTTTTTAATTTTTAGTATGACTCAATGAAGGATTAAACCCTGGTATCCCGACTCCTTAGATTTGGAGGACAAATAAAAATAAAACACATAATTACCAGAATCTTTCATTCATTAAGCTCATCTGAAGATTCTGGTAAGTGTGTATTTATTCTTGATTGTTCGTTTTTGTGCGAAACAGTCGTTAAGAGTTACATCGAATTTGGCAAATAAAAATATGAATAAAAACATGTTCATTAGAATTTAAAATACCATTGTTTCATTTATATACATATTAAAAGATATACACAACATTGCCTGGTATTAAACGTAACGTTATATCCTTTTTAAAAAAAAAACAAACTGAGACATGTGCATGCGAGTATTATGTTTTTTATAAACAGTTCACTTCTTGTAATTAAAAAAAAAAAAAAATATTTGAGCCGAGATCGAAACCAAAACCTAAAGACAATGAGAAGTACGATAACCATTAGACCAGCTTGCCACGATCTTTAAAAAGTGTTTTCAAATCTCGTGAAACAGTAGATGGGTAAAAATTTAATGATCCCAAATTATCAATTTTTCAATTTTTACCCCTTAACAGTCCCTTTTTTCCCCTGGATGAAAACCAATTAAAGTTTTCCACATGTCTGAATACCTTATATACCAAATTTCAAGTCTATAGATCAAACATTTGTTGAGTATATAGGTTGAGAGGTGTTCTCACGCACACACATTCTCACTTTTAGAAATATATAGATTTTTCTTTTTTAACAGTTTGAAAATTTTCTGTTTAATATTATTCTGACGAAAAAAATAAATAAATTAATGTAAAAAAAAATTGAAGGGGAGACGGGGAGGGGGGTCATTTATGTCTGCAAAAGATTTTTTTCCTAAATTACTATGTATATTTACAAAGTTTTTTTTTTTTTTTTTTTTTTTTAATTTCATTGGATTTATAACAAACGAAACAATATAATTAGATTTTTTTTCTCTTTGAGGAGAAAAGTTGTCTTTGATATTGTTTTTAATATTTTTTTTTTGTATGGGATTTCTTTATTTTTCTTTTTATATATAACATGCCAGATTACTTATATACATTTTTTTTTTCTTTTGTACAAATGAAAACCTATAAATGTGTGCATCTGTACGTGCATATGTGCGTATATAAAAATGTATACATGCGATGACTCAATTTTATTAAATTGTTGAATAAAAATTTAAAGGAAAATTGTTTATTTTTTTTATTTGTTTTAAAGTTTTTAATTGTTTAATCGATATGAAAAAAATTATTTTAATTTCATTTTACTTCAAAATTTTTAATTTTTTTACATTATTTTTTTTACTTTTTTTTTAACTTTGTTTTACTTTTTTTTTAATTTTTTTACTTTTTTACTTTTTTTACTTTTTTTTATATTTTTTTATACTTTTTTTTATACTTTTTTATACTTGTTTTACTTTTTTTATACTTTTTTTACTTTTTTTATACTTTTAACTTTTTTACTTTTTAAAATTTTTTACTTTTTTTACTTTTTTACTTTTTTTACTTTTTTACTTTTTTTTACTTTTTTAATACTTTTTTTATTTTTTTAATACTTTTTTTTACTTTTTTTAAACTTTTTTTTACTTATACTTTTACTTTTTTTTATACTTTTTTTTACTTTTTTTTATACTTTTTTTTACTTTTTTTTATACTTTTTTTTACTTTTTTTTATACTTTTTTTTACTTTTTTTTATACTTTTTACTTTTTTTATACTTTTTACTTTTTTTATACTTTTTACTTTTTTTATACTTTACTTTTTTTTATACTTTTTACTTTTTTTATACTTTTTTTTACTTTTTTTTCATACTTTTTTAATTTTTTTTATACTTTTTTTACTTTTTTTTTACTTTTTTTTAACATTTTTTTGTTTTTAATAATGAAATTTTTTTTTATTTTTAATTTTATTTGTATTTCTCAGTCTTTTATTTTGATTTTTAATTTTTAATTTGCTTTTTATTTTTAAATGTTTAAATTATAATTTATTTATAAATTATAATTTATCTAGCTATAATTTATCTAGCTTTTTTATTTTTTTATTTTAATTTATTTACAAAAAAAAAAAAGTCACAAAGGAACTGGCATTATCTCAGAGCTGCTTCTGATTGTCCATAGTTAGATCCAAATTGAAAAGTTCCTTAGTAATTTGCAACATTTTGTTATATAACTGTACATAAAAACCACCAAAAACTATCAACTGTTCATTTCTTATTATGGCAAACTCAATCAGAAATTGAGAAATCCACAAAATTTGTAAATCGTGCTGATTTGATTGCAACAAAAAGTTCAATTTTTTATGCATAAAACATTTTGAGGAATAATTTATTTGATTCAATTTTATGCATAAAACATTTTGAGGAATAATTTATTTGATTCAATTTTATGCATAAAACATTTTGAGGAATAATTTATTTGATTCAATTTTATGCATAAAACATTTTGAGGAATAATTTATTTGATTCAATTTTATGCATAAAACATTTTGAGGAATAATTTATTTGATTTAAAAAAGAAAAGAATAAGCTGAATTGGTCTCCACATCCAATACCAACAATTCATTCAGAATTAGTGAATATTAATTCCATTGCCAAGGCCGCTGGAAAAATGATGGGATCCTTCTACTACTTCAGTAGATATCTCACTTCTGATGCAGTTCTCTACCTATATAAAAGCCACATATAGCCAATGGAGTACTGCTGCCACACCTAGGCAGGAGTTACTAGAAGCAGCTTATCCTGCCTTGACAGAGTTCAAAATAGACTTCGTAGCTTAGCGGAGGGATGCCCTTTTCTCTTCCCTGCAACCTCTTTTCCACAGAAGAGATGTTGCGAGCCTGTCTCTGCTTATCATTATTTTCATGGCAACTGCTCGACTGAGCTCTAATCTATGGTCCACTCTCACCAAACTTTCATAAAAAACACTTGTCTAGCCAAACTCACTATCAATAATTTCCCACACTCTTTATTTGTGCCTAACGTAGATTCCATGAACAAAGTTTCTTTCTTAGAACTGCACATTTGCGGAACTCTCTTCTGTTTGCCTGCTTTCCAGCTGACTACAATTTGATTGTCTTCAAGTCCAACGTAAACAAGTTCTCGATGAGCCGTCCCCCTAAGTAATCAAATTTACAAAATCTCTACTACTTCTGATTACTATGCTATAATTTCATTGACTAATGTATACCCAATAACTCTTATCCTCAAGTGGCTTCCGGGCCTTGATAAGTGGTGACTACTATGTAAAAAAAAAAAAAAAATCTCTTTTACCTATGCCAAACACAAGAAAAGTTTTGAAGGATAAAAATTACTGAGATGATGAACTGAACTACCAAATTTTACTTCAGCAGGTACTGTAATGAGTTTCGAGGATTTGGAAGAAACAGTGTTGCCTCACCAGTTTTAGTAAAAATAAAAAATAAAATAAAAATTGTGTATGGATTTTCGAGGTTGATTTTGATTAAACAAATTTTTCATTACTTAAATAGTGTATCGGACAAAAACTTCCGTTTTCAGCTTCAATATCATGAAAAATGAGTAATTTGTGAAAAACTGCGATGCTAAACTTACAATTACGCTTAGTATGTTGGAAAATTTTCCCCTTACGTTCAAAGCATTGTAATAGAACATCCAAATTCCATACTAAAAGAACCACAAAATATTTGACATTTTAAACCAAAGGATTATCCCTCATTTTCGGTCAAACTAATCCGATACACTTATTGCGCTATACTCCTCAATCATATAAACTACTGGTTGAGCAATTACCATTCGTATCATTTTCTTCATTAGAAAAAATACAAAAAGGTGATGTAGAATCTATAACTGCTGCAAAACATCTCTTGGAGGAAAATGTAAACTTTCTCAGGATTGTATCTTGATGTTCGATGAAATGTACCTTCAAAATGGAACTCGGTTTCATGGTGCTGATGAGAATGACAACTTATATAAAAGGTATTAATGCTATTTATGGTTTCAGGGTTGAAGGAGACAATGCCAACTGTGGTTAAAGTCGGTACTGAAGTGACTGTTATTGGGGACTGACTCTCTCGGGGGATAATTGCTTGCATTACACGGGTTTTAAATGCAGGATTTAATAATAAGAACTGTAGTCGAACGCAACCATTTCTACTCTATGCGATGAAGGCTATCAACTCCCCGTATTTCCTCTGAACAAAGCTTTTTTTTTTTTTTTTTTTTTTTAAATGTCCTTCAAAACTATTTCAAAAAGGAATATGATTTTATATATATATATATATATATATATATATATATATATATATATATATATAATAAATACACGTTTTATTTTTTATTACCGTATTTTTCTGTTAAGTTACATTATTGTTTCAGCTACCCGGCCGTTTTTGTAAAAGTCTGAGGAAGCTACAGACGGCCAAAAAAACGGCTGAAACAATAATGTAACTTAACAGAAAAATACGGTAATAAAAAAATAAAACGCATATTTGCTCTACAACAATATTGAGCACTTTTTTCAGGTTTTTATTAATTACCATTTCTACTAATATATATATATCTCAGAATTTCTTTAGCATATGTATAGATATCATTACGTGTGTGTGTGTATATATTTATATCTATTATATACACATGCACTAGCAGTGTCAGAAATAGTGAATAATTCCACCCCATCTTTCCAAGCTTATAACTCCTCGAAAAATGCAATTCAAGCCCTAATTTTTTTTTTTTCAATTAAAGGAGCAAGGACCAAGATTTCATTAAAAAAAATAAAAAAACAAACAACGTGTTTTTTTTTTTGTTTTGTTTTTTTTTTTTAAAAAGGTTTTAAACTTCGGACTTTACAGGTAAATTTCTAAAAAACAGTATATTTTTTTTGTTTTAAATTTGAATATATTATGTATTGACCTTTTCTCTCCAATTTGTGAGTAAATAATTATGTACTTATCGGGGTCTAAATTAATTATTATTAGACATTTACAAAATGGGAGGCGTGAATTATTCGACCCCCTGTCTTTCCAAGCTTATAACTCCTCGAAAAATGTAATTCAAGCCCTAATTTTTTTTTTTTTTCAATTAAAGGAGCAAGGACCAAGGTTCCATTTAAAAAAAAAAAAAAGAAAAAACAAATAACGTGGTTTAAAAAAAAGGTTTTAAACTTCAAACTTTACAGGTAAAATTCTAAAAGAACACTATGTTATTTTTTTTTTAAATTTGAATATATTATGTATTGACATTTTCTCTTCAATTTGTGAGTAAATTAATTATTTACTTTCGGGTGACTAAATTAATTATTTACTTTTTAATAGACACTTAAAAATTGGGATGGGGGGGGGGGTTCGTGAATTTTAAAAAAAAAAACGTTTGTCTAAAATATTATATTCGATTTATTGGAAAGAACATAAAATTTCACATTGACCCTGAAAATATCATAAAAATAGAATCAATAGAAAAATTTTGATAGATTTTTAAAGTTTAAAAATTGAAAAATATTGAGTTCGGAAAATTCATTACTGTTTTAAAAAAAAAAAAAAAAAATATTTCTATTACTTTTAAAACAACTGTAATAGTTTATTTTGGAAGTATAATCCATAAAGAAAATAAATAACCCACTTTTAACAGAGAAATTCCGAGATTTTTATATTGTATTCGCAGTTTCGTGTTAGGGGTGTCAAAAATTCCTACAAAAATTCTGATACTGCTACACATGCACACACACGGGGTGAGCCAAAAGTAAGAGGACAGTAAAAACACCCGGCTAGCTGAAACCACTGTCAATAATCCTCCCCACTCTTTATCTGTGCCAAAACCAAAACGTAGATTCCATGAACAAAGCTTCTTTCTTAGAAGTGCATGCCAGTGGAACTCTCTTCCATTTGCCTGTTTCTCACCTGACTACAACTTGGATGTCTTCAAGTCCAACATAAACAAATTCCTGATGAATCGCCCCCTTAAGTAAGACACTTTATCAAATCTCCAATACTAACGATTACTACAATACTATCCCATTGATTACTGTACACGCAATAACCCTTATCCCCGAGTGGCTTCCAGGCCTTGATAAGTGGTGACCTCCATTTTAAAAAAAAAAAAAAAAAATTATGGCTATACAGAGATACCAGCTAGAAATGCGGGAAACATTGGATTCTTTGATCACGGCCAACGCAGAGATGAAAGCAACTCTGAAGTCTCTGGCCTCAGCCAATATGGAGACCAGAACAACTCTATCCAAGCTACAAGCCGGCATGAAATTAGCTGATCAGAACTTGAGTAATCTAAAAAGCTCGGATTGAGAAACAACAGACTCGTATCATGATCCAGAATCCAACCAATGTTCAAGAGATAACAGTCAATGCCAATGCAGAATTGTCCGCCACTATTAAGAATATAGAGGAAAGGATGTCCGAACTTGCTAAATCGCACACCCATCCACCAATCCCAGAAACAAGGAACCTTAGGGAGGGACTGAAGGAACTTGAAGATATGGAACAAAGGAAGCTGATTCTGATTATCTTCAACTTTCCAGAATCAGACACCTGAGAAGGACATCAAGGCTGTCCAAGAAATGAAGAAGGAACTAAAATTGACAATGGAGATAAACAAGGGTACGCGCCTAGGATCTCTGTCAACAGGGGAGATAGTAAACTACTAAAAGTTGAACTGGATTCTCTTGGTGAAAAGAAACAAATATTAGCCGGAGCCAAGGAATTACATAACAGCACCAACGAAATCCACAGCAAAGTCTACAGAAGACCTGATTAAGAAACAGCTGATTGCTTCAAAAAACATGAAGGCTCAGCTCCTGAAAGTCCGGAAAGAAGACCCCCATCAAAAACAAAAATTGGGACTATCAAATTGAACAGGATCATAGAGCAGGCACCCAATCCAGTTCCCACATTAGTACACGAAACACAAAGGGAACAAATGTATCGCCAAGGCCACAAGCTTGGACTGCATGCAACATAAGAAATCTATCAGTATACTATAGAGTAGACAACCCTTTGATGAGCTAATTATTCTTACTCACACTAATCACTACGGCATAATTACAGAAATCAAATCCAAGATAGGGCATATACCAAACACAGCTACAATGCATTGCTGGCTACAATCTTTTCGCCAGTGACCTGTTTGCAACCAATACTTGAGGCAACTGCATCTATGTCAAATCCTCACTTAATGCCAGGCAGATATATCCAGAATTAAGCATAAGGATAACACTTGGATCATCATCAGGTGGGGATTGGGAGGGGGGTAGTTGGTAGTCTTTACAAGAGTGGCAACCCAGCAGTGGCTGGCTATCCCATTTGGATGAAGACCTACACAGGTTACTTTCTTAGACATCTTCGATGAACTGTACACAAAACCTTCTAGCAGGTGGTTTTAATCATCCCACAGCATCATCCTGGCTCCCGTGGCCACTTCCTCTCTCGTAGAGTTGCTCCTATTTGGAACGGGCTAAGTTCCCACACCCTCGATAAATGCTTTTCAAGTCCTGCCTGGCTGCAGAATGGAAGAAGCACAAAGACTTATATACTATAATACCGGCTTTCCTACTGAGCCAGTGACCCTACCCTCATACTTTTCATGTGAATTACTAGTGCTACTTGAAACTCTTCAACAGAAGAGGATCAAAACTTTGGCATATGGTCTTAATACCCTAGTCGGGTAATTAATGAGCTTGACTTATGATAGACTTATCCAAAAAAACAAACGAAAAAAGAAAATGTTAATTTAGCGTTTCAACATTTGAACAACGCTCCGGCTAAATCCGGTGATTGCAGGTCGAGCCCTAACCATAATTGACAGAAAATCCTGAGGATCCGTGTCAAATTCTACAAGAGTACCAATATGTCATATATATATTTTTATGGTGCTGATATAATGTAAGTGTCTGAGATTTTAGCCACATTTTCGCATTGTGAAAGACTAGCTCTGCTAGAAAACTGCGGCCAGTATCGCCCAAAAATATTCCCCTTTTATCGGCCGATAAATTTGGGTTCGTCATGAATTATGATTAAAAACTAATGTTTACTCTTTACAAGTTATACAATTTTGAAAACTTGAAATTCACTTCGCTTTTTTTTTTTGCTGAAAAAGGAAAAAATAAAAAAAAAACAACTAAAACTTATCCAGGCACTTTTGCATGTCAGTGACATGAGGCGAATGTGTGTATTTTAGTTTCAAGAACCGCCAACAGATGTCGCTTGTCAGCCAAAGAACAGGGGTCGATAACTCTTCCTTTTCTAAAAGTGCGTGCGAACTAAAATTATATTTTGATGCATTTTTATATAATCTTTCTGTACTAAAAAAAAAATTCTTAAATTTCTATAAATGTTTCATGTTTTTTAAATTATATTTTGATACATTTTTATACAACCTTACCGTAAAAAACAAAAAAAAAATCAAAAAAACAAATTCTAAAAACAATCTATAAATTTTTTGTGTTTTTATATTTATTTTATTTTCATTTACGAATCACTCATTGAAAATAAATGAATACATTAAAATTATATTTTGATACATTTTGTTACGAGAACAAGTTCCCTTTTCTTGTAAGTAAGTAAAAATGAGATTGGATAGAACGAGAATTCGAACCTGGAAAGCTAGGTTTGGAATTAAGATTCAGGAGAATTCCCATTGTTAGTTTTAATATTAAATAGCAGATATGTTTGTTTGAAAAGGAATTCAATTGTTTAGAAATGTTATTGTAAAAAGCAATTTGACGATTCAATTCTGTTTATGAAAATTGAATTGAAACAAGGTCAGTTAGAAAAACGAACAATAGCAAATTCAAACATATTGAAAAATAGGTTAGGCCGAAAATAGGTTAGAAGAATTCGGTCTGCAGAATGAGTTGGACATGTGTGAACGAGACACGTGAGGCATGTCAGGCCATGGGATCGATCAAGCACATTTTGGCCATGCGATGACGTCATGGCTGAGAGATGAGTTCTCAATATAGTTGCTAGTTTGAGATAGAAACAGAAGAGAAGAGAACGGGAAGAGAGTTGGATAGACAGAGCTGACATTGGTCAGAAGGAATCCCCCTTTGGAAGCGAAGGGTTAGAAGTTGAAATCATGTAATGACTTTGAATTCCCTGATGTGAGATCATTGACTAGTCGAAGAAATAAAAGAAATGTCATATTTTCTAACTGCCGTCTTCGTTGTCATCTTTCTCAACAAAGGTTTTGTGAATCATTTATACGAACATTGTCTCAATCATCTATAAATAACTTTGTGTATAAACCCATCTAAGTAATGTGTCTCCCTCTCTATCAAGAAGTAATGAATGTTCCATCCCTTGTGTCATAAGAACCGATAACTCATCCCTCTCCCAAAACATGTTATAAGAAGAAACAACCTACAGACTGTAAAACGAATGTCTCTCTCTATCCCTCCCCTCATATATGAATGTCTCCATCCATCTGTCTCCCTAAAAAGACCCCAACTCTATGCAACAATTTTTAATACAATAAATGTTTCGACAAAAATTGGGGGAGGCACTTAAAATAAAAAAATCACGGCAACGTAAGTGTATAAGCACCAAAATTGTTTTTTTTTTTATTTTGTTTGTTTGTTAAATCCGGCTAAAAAAAAAAAAATCTGAAAATCACAAAGTCCAAGTCCAATTGAAATTTTTATTTTTTACGTTTGAATAAAAAAAATTATTATTAAAACAAAAACAGTCATGTTCTTGTCGAGTAGTTTTTTGTTTTTTTTATTCAAGAAAATAAAAGGCTTATTTTTGCTTATTGCCACAAGTGCTAATCTGGACTTGCACCAATTTTCCTGTTAATAATTACCTATAACTATAATCTCTGGCAAAAAAAAGTACCCCCCCCCCAAAAAAAACCCTGCCAAACAAAAAATATCCATCCAAAAAACATGGCAAAAAAATATACATAAAAAAAAACAAAAATAATAACAAAATAAGGTGCTTCTACACTTTATCGCCGAAATTGGAGACGCCATTTTATTTCGAGCACCTGTCGATTAGAATCAGAGGGAGAAATCAGTATTTTAAACTATGGCCGAAGTTAGAAATAAATAATAAAAAAATTAAACTAGATAAACTTTCGGAAAAAACTATGAAAAAATTAAATAAAGTGAAAGAGAACATATATCCATAATTGTTTAATTTGGAAACGTTTCGATTTAATTTATGAAAACGGGAAAGTTTTTCATTTAAGTTTAGGTTAATTTATTCTTTCCGGAAGCAATCATTCTTCAGTTTAATTTTTTTGTTATTTATAATTTCATGCTTCAGCCATAGTTTAAAATACTGATTTCTCCCTTGGATTTTAACAGCAAGTGCGCGAAATAAAATGGAGATAATTTCAGCGATAAAGCGCAAAGTTCAAATTAAAATAAATAAAAAACAAGGCCACACACGCCAAACTTCTTTCCTTTTCAGAATAATGAACGCTCCCTCGAACGAACTGTGTACAACATCGGAACCGATGCATATTTTGCTAGAAGGGCCTCAGGCCTCACTCGTGTACGTTAGCCATTTCGTTATTATATATTTTTGCATTACCGTAAATACTTGTTTATATTTGAGGTTTGCATAATGGTCGCTAGATGGCGTTTCTCTTTCGAAAAACGGGGTTCGATAACTTGTCTCTGTTGCTAATATGTCACTATCATGCAGAAGTGCCCTTATTTAGAAAAAAGCACATCTTGTTCACCCGTAAAATTAAAAAAGTGGGTGTTTTTTGAATAAGTTTTTTTTTTCTTAAGTCGCAACTTATCAAGAATAAAACACACTCGAGGATAAGAAGATGGACCATCTTCTTCCAATTACGGGATTTCCTTGGATTTTACTTGTACAAATGGAAATTCTTTTAACTTTCTTGAAGTTTTACATTTGGATTTTACCGTCACTGGATTTTTTATCTTCCACCAGACTATCCATTCATGTGTAATCACCTTTTTCTTTACCATATTCCATCTGCTTCACTTTTTTTGTTTTCAAGTAAGATCTTTGACTTACTTGTTGTTTCATCAAATACTTCTGCATGCAAAATCCGATCCTGTATTTTGCTAATTCCTACCCTCTGATGAGAAGGAGAGTATTTCTTCGAAACTCCGCGGATTAAGGACTATCCATTTATCTAGTGTTTCCTTTTCGGATTAAATATGTTTTTAACTCATTTCAAAGTGTTTTTTAACATATTTTATTAACTGTTTGCTCATATATATATATATAATTTTTGGAATCGGATGACATGATTTTCAATTAAAATATCGGGTGCTTCTATATTATACAAAAGTGAAACAAATAGCACCTATGTAATCGTCAGGCCTAAAGTAATAACATATCCAAAAATTACGAAAAACGATAAGATAGAAAAATAATTATTAAGGAAAATGGAAATTTCTGAAAGGAAGCGAAATAACTATATTACATCATATTATAAAGTAAAAGATAAGTTGACAAGGGGAGATAATTAAGTTCTGTTGCTTACGTCACGTGATGAATGTAATTCAAAATGTCAGACAAAATGTATTTCCTATATAAACTTTATGGAAAACAGTTTTTCATTAATTCTTTTCCTACCTTATCGTTTTCTGTAATTTTTAGATATGTTACTATTTGCGACATGGCAATTATGTAGGTACCACTTATTTTACTTGAAATGCAATATTTTTTCGTTTGCATAATACAAATATTGCTTATCACCACTGACAAAATGAACACCTAAATAAAAAGTAGAATCTTAATTAATAACTATAGATCGAAACATTGTCATGCCACTAGAGCAAGAAAAACGACCTTGGTGTCTAACTCTGTCCCGTGGGGTGGCATTGTAAATAGGGCGTGTGCACATCTGTATAAATAAATATCTTCTATTAATTTTTATTTTTTGCAGACTATTATCCTCATCTTTTCTTAGATATTGTTTCACAACGTTTCGACCAACTATTCCTCTGGCCTTCGTCAGGTGGTAACTGCGACGGGATAGGAGCTCTGAATCTCCTGACTACATCCACTACAATTACTGCCTTCCATAGTTGTTGTTGTCTCACCATCTTTTTTGGACAAGTAAGCTTCTGGCCGGCTTTGAGTAGGATTGAAACCGCTATCTTCAGACAATTCTCACCTGGAACCGTAGAGATTCAATGTCTCTATCAATAGCAATAAATAAAAATTAATAAATGATACTCATCTCGGTGAATTTCAATTTAAATAATATAAACCATTCAGTACGGACATGACCATGGAAGATCAGATAATAAATAAACATGAATTTATAAGACCAAAAAATTCAACCTTGATTGCCCTTCGAGTTTTTTATTTTTTTTATATTTTTTAATATTTTTATCATTTTTTAATATTTTTTAATATTTTTAAATTTTTTAATAACGCGTCTCGAACTTTTATTTAGCTCTCTTCAGATATTTTTTAGTAAAAAGTTTTTTGGAGAAAAGTTCATGGGACTCCCTTTTGAAAATCATTTTAGTTCAGCTAGCACAATCGTGCCACTTTGACGTAGGGGGCATAATTTGCAGGGATATTATGTGGGGAGTTGAGCAGCAAGATGTTTGTTTACATTACCTTTGGACTTCGGCATGTCAGTATAGTAAAGGAAGCAAGAACCCAGAAGGGAATTCCAAAGTCTAGCAGTTCTAGGGAAGAAACTATTAGAGTAGAAGGTTTTTATTACATCTGGGGATTTATGCTGTGTAGGGGTGGGATTTTGCTGCTTGTTGGGGGTACTTACATCGAGGGAGTACAAGGGCTTGTAGTTCGTCGAAGCACCTACCATTAAAGTACTTATAAAACAGGCAGAAGGATGCAACATTTCGTCGATAATGTGGGACCTATTAGGTTAGCAATTCTCTTCTAGACCCTGTCTAAGAGTGAGAGATTAGTAGCAGATGCGTCAACCCAAATGTAGCAACAATACTCCATAGATGGGCGAATGGTGGCCTTGTAGAGGTACAGGACACTCTCAGGCGTAAGTAACTTTCTAGCACGGTAGAGAGAGCCCATCTTTGCAGCAGCCTTGGCAATGCCCTCAATGTATCCGTTCCAACTCAGGTTCCCTATGAATGTTAAGCCTAGGAGTTTGAATGAAGTACTTCAGGTTATGTATGATTAGTCATGGCTATCAGTGGTCGAGAAGTTTTCTTGCAATTATTAAAGTAAAGGAGCTTAGTCTTAGCAGCATTGAATAAGACCATCCATTTTTATCCCCATTCGACTACAGACTGGAGGTATTCTTCTAGGGTTTCCGCCATTATCTTCTATATGTGTTCATTCGTTTTCTCCTTGTGTTTGTTATAGAGCATGGTGTCATCAGCAAATATACCCATCTCAGAGACTATTTTATCAAGGAGGTCATTTATGAATATCAGGAATAATAAAGGTCCAGTATCGGCCCCTGAGGTACACCTGCATTTCTATCATATTGTTTAGATGTATGACCATCGACGACAACCTTAATTTTTCTCTTATTTAAAAAAGATTTAATTATATTAAGTATTCTTCCAGGAATTTTTTTTTTTATATATATATGGAAGCCACGACTTATCAAGGCCCAGAGGCCACTCGAGAATAAGGGTCATTGCATGTACAGTAATCAATGGGACAATATCGTAGTAATCGCTAGTAATGGAGATCTGATTAAGTGTCTTACTTAAGGAGGCGGTTCATCAGGAATTTGTTTATGTTGAACTTGAAGACATCCAGGTTGTAGTCAGGTGGGAAATAGGCAAACGGAAGAGAGTTCCACAGGCGTGCACTTCTAAGAAAGAAGCTTTGTTCATGGAATCTACATTTTGATTTAGGCACAGATAAAGAGTGGGGAAAATTACTGACAGTGGTTTCAGCTAGACAGGTGTTTTTTGTGAAAGATTGGCGAGGGGGGCTAGAGATTAGAGCTCAGACGAGCACTTGCCATGGAAATAACGATAAAACGGCAGGCTTGCAATGTCCCTTCTGTAGGAGAGAGGTTGCAAGGAAGAGAAAAGGGCATCTCCCACTAGGCTATGAAGTCTATTTTGTACTCTGTCAAGGCAGGATAGGCTGTTTTTAGCAGCTACTGCCCAGATATGGCAGCAGTACTCCATCCTTGGACGTACTTGGCTTTTATACAGATAGAGAATTGCATCAGCAGTGAGATATCTACTGGAGCGGTAGAAGGATCCTACCATTTTTCCAGCGACCTTGGCAACAGATTTGATGTACGTGTTCCATTTCAGATCAGGAGTAAAGGTCAATTCCAGAAGCTTGTCAAAACGTGGAGCCTCCCCAAGACGAGAGCCATCCATTTCAATTGATGCCAGATGGGGATCAGAGCGTTTATGATGTAAAGATAGAAGCTTGGTTTTAGATGCATTAAAAGTAACCAGCCACCTCTTCCCTCATTGTACCACGCACTGAAGATCAGAGGAGAGAGTCATTTATGGCCTTTAATGTGTTGCCATAGATGGTTGTGACATCAACATAGATATCAACGAATGATTTTATTATGTGTTTTGGGAGATGATTGATGTAGATCAGGAAGAGAGTTGGGCCCAGGATGGTCCCTTGAGGGACACCAGCATTAATACTGTGGGCTTCTGATTTCTGCCCATCAACCACTACTCTTATGAGCCTATCAGAGAGAAATGATTTAATAATTGAGAAAACATTTCCAGTTATACCGTAGTTGTGAAATAGGCCTTTATACCATACCTTGTCGAAGGCTTTTGATATGTTTAGAGCAATTGCCCTAGAAAGGAAGCCTTTACCGAGAGATTCACTAATCCTATGAGATATAACTGTTAGCACATCTGCTGTAGATCTAGCAGAATGGAAACCATGTTGCATGTCACTAAGAAGGTTATTTCTTTATTTAATATACCATAGAATCTGATTTTCATGTAAAGACCATCATGCCATACCCTGTCAAAGGCCTTAGATATATCTGAGGCTACTACCCTAACTTCTCCTGCTTTATCCAGTGCAGTAGAACGGGCTTGCTTAAACCAATGCTGTTGGTTGGACAGAAGTTTAGCAGCTGTGAGGTGGTGAACTAGAGCTTGATTAACTAAGGACTCAAATATTTTAGCAAAAATGGGGAGGAGGCTAATGGGGCGATAATTTAATGGGTCAGTTCTTTCGCCAGAATTTTTGAAAACTAGTACCACAGAAGCAGTTTTCAAGCAGTCAGGAAAGTTCTTTAAGGCATTTGTTTAAGAGTTTGGAGAGAACTGGTGCAACCTCAGCAGAGCATTTTTTTAATAGCACAGCCGGGATGAGATCAGGTCCACAAGTTTTGAGGTATCCAGGTTTTTTATAATACCATGTACTTGAGAAGAGAGGAATTTTCAGATCATTTAGGTTTCTATTTGCGGAGGAAAATCTAGGAGGGAGTGGTTTGCTGGATCCAAAGTAGAGTTGAAGGCAAACCGACGGACAAACAGATTAGCCTTCTCGGTTGCCATGCAAACAACTTCAAGATTGTTGAATAGTGGGAGAATTGCTGATTGTCCATTATTTACTACATTGTTATAGATTTTCCAGAAATCACGAGTTCTTAATTTGTGTGCTTCAATGTGTTTTCTGGTGGTTTCGGTATATATTTCTTGGCTGTGGCTACTTCTTTCTTACAATTCCTTCTAGCTTCTATAAAGCTTTGTTTGTTTGTACTGGACTTCTGTCAGATAAATCTGCGGTATGCATGCTGCCTTTGAGCAATGGCAGCTGAGCAAGTAGAAGTAAACCATTGAGGAGAGTGGGGTTTGCTATAGAACTTCCGCGTGGGAACATGTGTTTCAATTGCCATTTTGAACCATTCAGTAGTCTCATTTGCACACTGTTCAGTAGAAAGAGAAAAGGTATTCCCCCATGGAGCATCTCTGATGTGATCCCTTATTGTAGTACCTTGTCGTTTTGAGCAGTGGTTCTTGAACTTCAGGTCGAGAGTTTAGAGTGATGTCTATCATTATCACAGCATAATCAGAATTCCCAAGAGGGCAATGGGCATTTGTTACACAATCCTCAGGAACTGGGTCATAAATAGGTCCATAAGTGAGGCTTGCTGGTCCTGACAATCTGGAAGCCAGGTTGGGAATGTTATTATCCGTGCCAAGGAATGGAATATAGAAAAGTTATGTGTGATGCTACTAGCTATGTTAGTACGTAATTCAAAATGTCAGACAAATTTTATTTCCCATCTAAACTTTATTGAAAACTAGGGATTTTTATCCTGGGCCCTCAAAATCAACAGAGATTAAACTATTCCTCTAATGGTTTAGTCCATGTAGATTTTGTGGTGGGAGTTTAGTTCTGTGCCGTTCTAGGAGGTCCACCCTCCCAGGCCTTGTCTTCTCTCTTTGAGAAGGGGTTAGTTTATTGCTAATCGCCTGAGGTGCACTCAGCAGGGAATGCCGACGGAGCTGCCCAGGCACTTTTTGCCGGTCAGAGTGAGAGTGCCTCTCATTTTTCTACCTTATCGTTTTCTGTAATTTTTGGACATGTTACTATTTGCGACATGACAATTACGTAAGTACTATTGTTTTACTTGAAATTCAATATTTCGTTCTCCTGATCCTTTTGTCTCCCAATTTTTCGTCTGCTAAAATTTTAATCATGTGATTACGGTGTAGCGATAATAAAATAAACCATCCATTCAAGTGCCGCTTACGATATTAAAAATCACTTTATTGGTACTTATGCACTTATGTTACCGGGCTGGTGGGTGTTTTGTAAATATTCTGTACTTTCACCTAATAATTTAATAAACGAAAAAGATATTGTAAAACTTGAATTTAACTTGAAAATACTATTTCAAAAATAGCACGGTAACATAAGTGCATATACATTGATTTTACATATTTCTTTTTTAAAGGACCGTTTGAATAAATTCGCAATGACTTTTTTTATAATTACAAATTTAAATCATTGTGAATTTATCCAAACGGTCCTTTATCTCGCTACGTCAATTCCCCCCTCCAAAAAAATATATATAATGAAATGATTTTTATATCATAAACTGCTTCAGCAATTTCCGGGACTGGCTCCATAACAAGTGCTATTTAAAATAAATAGTATTTTCAAGTTAAATTCAAGTTTTACAATATCTTTTTTGTTTATTAAATTGTTAGGTGAAAGTTACAAAACGCCAGCCCGGTAACATAAATGCATAAGTACCAAGGAAATGATTTTTAATATCATATTCAGCTAAATCCATAACAAGCGGCGGTAAATTTTCAGATTAGGTCCACTTCCACAATTTTCTTTTGAATGACGACTTTTATAGTTTTCGACTATGCTGAATACAAAAACCGCATTGAAATTTTGCAGAAATAAGTAATTGAGATATAAAAAGTTGTATTATGCATTATATTCTTTGGCGGCCATCTTTTTTACGCGCGTGCGCCATAAACAAATCTACTCATCTATAACTGACACTGCACGCGCGTAAAAAAGATGGCCGCCAAAGAATACAATGCATAATACAACTTTTTATATCTCGATAACTACTTATTTCTGCAAAATGTCAATGCGATTTTCGTATTCAGCATAGGCGAAAACCTATTCAAGTTGTCATTTAAAAGAAAATTGTGGAGGTGGACCTAATCTAAAAAAAAAAAAAAAATACCCAAGAAACGGCACTTGAAAGATTTACAGTCGCTACGACGCTACCACACCGTAATCACGTAATTAAAATTTTAGAAGATTGGGAGACAAAAGGACCAGGAGAACCCAATATTTTTTTCGTTATAAAAAGTGGCCTTTGGGCCTTAATAAGTGGTGATTCCGAAGTAAAAAAAAAAACAAACAAAAAAAAGGCACCAAAAATGGACTTGTTTAAAAATAAGAGAAGAAATTATTGGGAAAGACGGACGAATGAAAATGGTTCTTTTCGTTAAATCTTCATTTTAAGTGGTTTTTACTGCAATAAAACTGAAATGCAGGACAAAGCATTTAATATTAATTTTTTATTTTTATACGTTAAAATATATTGAATCAAATCAGAAATTTGAAAATTTGACTGTTTCAAATGTCTGAAAATGAAACTCCATTTTTTTGTCTAAAACTTTCTATTTTTTTTATTTCTATAAAAAATAAAGGTTTAATTAATGGCGTTTCGTTAAACCTATTTTTGTTTTTAGATCTTTTTTTTTAACGAATAATTGAAAGTATTTTTAACGAAGACAGTTTCTTGTTGCCAATCAAGAGTTCAACCTAATTAAGAAAAACAAAAATACAAAAACTTTTTGCTGTGCATGCATATCTGTCACGAAACGAAAATGTCATATTCCAAAAATCATATAAATTGATGAAGTAGTTTTTTGTTGTTTTGTTTTGCTTTTTTTCGTATTATAAAAAATACGTGTGAGTACTTCTTCGTTATTAGAGCGAAAATTGTAACATCTAATTTCTTTAAAAACCGATGTCATGTCGAAATTAGTAACATATAGATAAATTACGAAAAACGATAAAGTCGAAAATTGTTTGTCAAAATTGTTTTCGAAGAGTTCAAGTTATACATTAATAAACAGCGTGATGTCAGGGGAAGTAACTTCATCCTGTCTTGTTACAATTAATGGCGGATATCACAGAATTGTGGAATCGTCAAAGTACATGTTTTATGTAATAATGTAGTAATTGTGACATGACAATTAAGTAACATTGCTTTTTAGTTGAAAAGTGAATAGATACCATTGTTTGGAATTCCCTCCGTTTCCTACTTCCCTGATCTGCAGAAGTTTAAATATAATGTGAACAGATACCTTACTGCTCAACTCCCCCACAGTTTCCAGCTAGACTCGATCCCAAATAGCAGCTCCTTATGTTGATGTGAAATGGTAAAAAAAAAAAAAAAATTAATTGATTAAAAATAAAAAATAGATACGTCCTATTTACTCTGTTTGGAGCCATTAAAATTTTTAACTCAATATTTTAATTGAAACTCGAGAGAGAGGGTCTCCCTATCCTCTAATTTCAAATAGGAGTTAAGTCCTTCTCGTAATGTTTTAAAATAAATATTTTTAAATAAGTATTTACTCGCCCATTAAACCTTGTAAATACGATAAAACAACAAATGACTTAATACCAGATGGGTCAGTGTTTAACCGAATAGCGTTTTAAAGACATAAGCAAACTTGGAGGGGGGGGGGTAAGGGAGATTAATATTGAATATGTTCGGAAAGAGGGAAACAATTCATTTTTATGTTTCTGAATTTTTTAGATGAGGATTTGTTATTCATATTATTTGGATTTTTTTAAAATTCCATTCCCCCCCCCCCCAAACAAGGCAAAGTGCCACTTTAAAGTAGGGGGCTACTATCATGGACATAAGTTGCAGGGATACTATGTAGGGAGTTGAGCAGCAAGATGTCTGTTCACATTACACTTGAACTTGTATCTTTAACCCTTATCCTTGAGTGGCCTCTTGGCCTTGATAATGTGGTGATGCCTATGTAAAAAAAAATAAAAAATAAAAAATAAAACTTCTGTATGTCGGTATAGTTGCGAAAACAGAATCCTGGGAGAGTTCAAAAATCTAGCAGTTCTGGGGGAAGAAACTATCAGAGTAGAAGGCCTTCTTACATCTAGGGATCTCTACTGTGAAGGGGTGGGATTTTGCAGTTTGTCAGGAGTGTTTACTTCGAGTTCAGACTATTGTTCTCATCTTATTATTTTCACTACATTTCAATTGATGTCATCTCTAGTCGTCTTCAGATGTATCTTTCGAACTCGGGGAATCTTTATGCCAAACTCGGGAATCTGCATGGAATTTTGAACATGTCGCGGTGTGTTCCAGAACACTTCCATTTTTTCACTTGAATTAAGAAAACACACAATGCCAACATTTCAGGCCAAAAATGTTAGCCACGTAACCGACACGCGTGACTTGTGCGTGCGTTTTTGTGTAGGCGGATGTTATGTCGATTTTTTTTCATTTTATTTGCAAAAAAAAAAAAAAAAAAAAATTTTATTTTATTTTTTCAAATAATTAATTTTGATAAACTTTTAGTTCCAAATCGAATCAAACAAAAACACAATCAATTTACATGTGAAACTCTTTTTGTTGTTTTTGATTTGGTGAGGAATTAATTCCATTCATTTGTTTTGTTTTTTTCACTAAGAGTGACGCTTGTTGTGGCAATACTCCTTCATGAATACAGCACTTCTGTGCTTAAAAAAGCCTTAATGCAACTAGAGAGAGGGAAGCCTTCCTAATGCAACTTTGACGTTTCCAGTCAAGTTGACGACTCAGCATCAGCAATAGTTCAAACAGCCCTTTTCAGGGCTACCTTTTCCACACTACTTATGCGAACTGCAAACTACTTCTATGCAACTACTACTGCCTGTCTGCTCCCTTAGACTACCCTTCTTCAACCAACGGACTCCAGCTTTCCAGCAACTCTCACTGCTTTTCGCAGCCTTCCAGCACCACCTGCACCCTTCAGCGCCTCCTGCAGCGTTCCACCACCTTCTGCAGCCCTCCAGCAGCTTTTCAGTGCCTCCTGCAACTTTCAGCACCTTCTGCAGCCTTTCCAGGGGCTCCTGCAGCTCTCAGTAGCATTCCAGTGCCTGTACCTGTCAGGCTATCATTCCAGTGCCTGTAACCATAAAGCTATCCATTCCAGTGCCAAATGACGCCAGGGTACTTGACAGGCTACCCATACCAGTGCCTACTGAAGTCAAGCTGTCCCATTCCAGAGGCTGATCTTGATTTACTTGGACTGACCACAATTTCCAGGCTTTTCGAATTTGCCACTTGCATTTATTTCTATTTGGTAAATAAAAGATGATCCGTCGTCTTTAAATATACTTCAGTTTTTGCCATTCTTCTTTTGCTATTGTGATCTTCTTTGCCTTTGTGACAATCTTATAGTTGTACAGTCAATTGATGCATCTCCATACCGCCTCCTGACTCGCTGCAACAAACATGTGGGTAGCATGCTATAGTTCCATCAGCCATGACTGGAGAAAAGTCCTAAGTAATTTACAATTGTATTTTCGCCCCCCCCCCTCCCCAACTGAGGATTGAATCTTCAACTTTAGAAGAATGTCAACTAAATTTTTCCAAGTACTCGTGGCACAGTGGTTTGTCAAAACACACATGAAGTTTTAATATTTGGAAAATTTGGAAACAATTTTTTTGAAAAAAAAGGAAAAATAGAAAAAAAAGGAAAAAAACAGACAAAAAAGGAAAAAGAAAAAAAAAACAGAAAAATCAGGAAAAAGGAAAAACAAAGAAAGAAAAAACAGAGAAAAAAAAAGAAGGAATACTCAAAATTATTCAAAATTTTTTTAAATAATTTCATCAAATTTTGGCAAACTTCAAGAATTATATAGAGTTACCTCCCCTGGTGCCCACCCCCTCTTCGTAGCTAAAATTGCTACTATGACTGCGTCGCAGTGGGTTTAACAAAAATTTGATTTTCCTCTGTATGAAAAAAAAAAAATAAATAAATAAATACTTGAACAAATTAAACGATTTTTTTAATAAGAACTCCATTAATGACCACGTACATCAGATTTTTGGGTTTGTATTACAATCCACAGAGGTATGAAAAAGTGTCAAAAAAACAAATATATAACAAATAAATGTAATCAAAGGCAAAATAAGTTACTTTTCTACCTAACTGAATAAGTTTTTAGTGTTTTTATTAAATGTAAAATGTTTATAAGGTTCGAAAATGAAGTAATATTGAACGCTATTGGAGAACAAGAAAAAAATGGCCACTAAAGCTCTAATTCTTTATAATCACTTCAAAATAAGAAATAAAGCAAAATGGTGGTAGAAACATAATAAATGTCACGGTAACATTTATTGAGTGAGTTTCTACCATCATTTTGTTTTATTTCTTATTTTGAAGTGATTACCGAGCCTGCAAAGATGTAAACAGTTATCGCAGCCAATTTTTTCTTGTTCTCTGGTAGCGTTCAATATTAATTTTTTTTTTCGAACTGAATAAACATGTTACATTAAATAAAAACACTAAAAAATTATTCAGTTAGGTAGAAAAGTAACTTATTTTGCCTTTGATAACATTTATTTGTTATATATTTGATTTTTGATAATTTTTTCGTACCTCTGCGGATTGTAAAACAAACCCAGATTTTTTTTTTTATATCTTCGTCTTTTAATATCTTTGCTGAACTGCATTAAGCTCCATAACTTCGTAAGGGATATAGAAGTGGTGCAAACTGTTCTATTCGGCGAATTAATTTTACCTGTCCTGGGACAGGTTTTCGTTTAGTTGGTAATAAAAAAATTTAAAAAACGAGAAAAATTAGAGGGGGGGGGCTAACGTAGTGAAAAAAATGCTCTTACTTTTATGGCGAGAAAGCATATTTTCAATGAATGTTAAAAAAAAAAAATTATTGATTAAATTCTGTTTCCCGCCGAAACGATTTCCATTATTTCTCCAAACGAAAAATTAATGGCGTCAGTCAATCTTAACAAGACGAAATGTTTTATTTCCTTCTTTCGTTCTTTTAACCGCCTTCTCTGGCGACAATAAAATTATCACGCGCTATCGATTTTACGTTCATTAAAAAGATAGAAAACAAAAAAGTAAACTTTATAGACTCGCCATAATTTTTCAGCTTTAATGTAAGCTGTTTTTCGCCTCCATTAAAATTTTGCAATAAGACATTGCGTGAATCATGAATGACGAATGGCAGCTTTGATTCATACAAATTTCTGCCTAGTAGCATTACTTTGGGTGGACCTGAAGAATCTTGCCCCCTCTCTCCTATTTTTTTTTTTTTTAAATTTTGCCATGTTTTGTTTTATTTAATTTTTTTATTTTTTTCAAAATTTTCAGCGAATTATTATAGAATTTACACTAGTGTACCAGATTATCAAGAAAAAAAAAAGTTAATATTTAAATATTTATAGTGGGTGCTCAGTTTCTAATCCAACCTTTATAGTAAATCGGTCACCCATTTGAGAACCACTCGACGTTTTTAGGCCAAATTTCACGAATTGAGCCTTTCTTGAAATTATTTTAAAAAGCGAAATTAAAATAAGGGCCAAATTGCTTAAAAAAAAAAAAAAAAAAGGTTAAATTCGCGAAATTTGGCCTAAAAACATTGCATTAGGAACTGAGCACCCTTATAAATATTTAAATATTGCCTTTTTTGTAATAATCTTGTAGACTAGTAACCATTCAATAATAAGCCGCAGAAAAAAATAATAATGAAAGAAAGACGAAAATAATAATAAAAAAAAGAGAGAAGTAACGAGATTCTTCAGGTCCGCCTTTTTTTATTTGTTTTTATTGTATTTTTTTTTTTTCATAAATATATCTGTTTGATGTTGTTTTCAGACTTTTAGAGCGTGATATAAAAACGTTTCATCTTATTTAAGACTTGCAGTATTTATTCAGTGTTACCCGGAAGTTTTTTTGTTTTTGTTTTTTTAAAAAAATTTTTTATTTTTACGGTAATGTTTAAAAATCGCGGCCAAAGTAGAATGTGTAAAAAAAATCAGTTTCAGCATTAAAAATTGTTTTATGTCGTTATTTTATATATATATATATATATATATATATATATATATATATATATATATATTATAGATTTATATTTACTAATAAATAGTAGATGAATAATCTTAAAAATTAAAATTCTAGTTTCGTTTTTATATAAGCACAACGGCGTTGTGCTTATATAAAAACGAAACTAGAATTTTAATTTTTAAGATTATTCATCTAAAAAAATGTGCCACAACGCCAGGTCAAATTCGGTGGCAATTTTGTTTTAATTTAGCATATTCAGTTTTTTTTATTTTTTTATTTTTTTTGTTTAACTATTTTTTAACCAAATTATTATTGTTATTTTTATTCGTTTTGTTTTTTTTATATGAAATGTTGAAGTTAAATTTAATTGTTTTTGTATAGCTAGACCATTAAATTAATTAAACCAATTTTTTATCAAACTATAAATAATGCGTTGTATGGTTTTTAAATTTGGACTAAAAAAAATAGACATTGCATTTAAATAGTTTTCAAAACTTCAATCATTTAATACATGAGTTGTTAAGAATTTCAAAGTTATTCGACAGTTTAAATGCTTCCAAATTCTTTTCAAATTTCGAAAGGACACACATTTTTTTAAAAACCATTAACAAATGATTAAAATAGCTGACTTTGTTTACGAAGCAAAGAGTATGCATTGTGGTAGATCTAATTTCATAGTTGTTATTTTTGTTTTTTTTTGTTTCAAAAATCTATTAAATCAATTTATGTGATTTTCGGAATATGACATTTTCGTTTGTGACGGGACGTACTGATGTATTTTATTTTTTATTTATTTTTAAAAAAAATGCCAAACCTCTAAAAATGCGTCTTTTTCGCCGACCCCACCCTTTTTTCCGGCAGACTTATTAAGTATCGTATTAGCAGATAAAAATTGAAAAAAAAAAATTAATGACTTTAAGACTTTCTCGTTAATCACGTGACATGTCGGTAAAGAAATGAACAATAAATCAGGTTGCATAAAAGTCATTAATTTATTTTTTTTCTGCTAATGTGATAAGTCTGTAATCTACGATAATCGCCGAAAAAAACTTAAAACATAAAAAAAAAGTGAAAACACGTATTTTTAGCAGGTGATCCTCGTACAGGTCCGCCCAAAAAATTTAATTTGAATTTTGGAGAAGGATCTAAGATTTGTGTATAAAGTTGTAATTTTTATTTCAATAAAGAATTGACAAAAAAAAAAAAAAAAAAAAAATACATAAAAAAAAAATACATAAAAATAATAATGTGGAAGTTTCGTAGAGACGGGAAGCAATAAGCATTTATTCAAACACATGAAAAGTTAACTTTTACTATATAGATTAAAAAAAAGAAGAAAAAAAAGACTCCGGGAATTTTGGGGGTATTTTTTGTTTATTAAATTGTTAGGTGAAAGTATAGAATAGTTATTAAGCATCACCCCTCCCCATGTTAAGAACGTTTTTCTAAATAATAATGTTTTCCCTGCATGGCCCGTATTCTGCCTAAGTAGCTTTAAGTTTATTAAACTGTAAAGTGAAAGTACACGTTGACGTACAGAATAGTTAAAAAGTTTTCCCTTCCCAGGGTAAGAATGGTTTTCTAAATAATGACATTATTTCAGCACGGTCCGTAAACTGCACAAATATCCCTTCTTAAAAATAAAAGTGAAACATTTTAGGTTCAAATCCAGTTTCGTCCGACTTTGCTTAAAAAAAAATCTTAGTAAGCTGATCGTTGGAAAAGTCACTTCTGATTAATTTTTACCAGTTTTAAAATATTTTATAAAAAAAAAAACTAAAAAAAGCAGTTAAATTCGTTTGCATATTTTAGAACTGGTAAACATTAATCAGAATGACTTTTCCATGGCATTAATTAAGAAGTCCGGCGGCCAGCTGACGGAGAATGTAAACAGAGACGGACGGAACTTGATTTTAACCACATTTTAAAATAATAATTGTCATATATTATATCAAATGTTAACTGTTTTGATGATAAAATAAAAAGCGACAAGAAAATGGATTTTTAATTTGATTTATTCTTTATTTACAGAGATTTATTAATTTAATGAAATTGAGAGAGAGAGAGAGAGAAAGTTGAAGGGATGAAAAAAAAATGATGGCCTGTTATTTTTATTTATTTTTTGTGGATCAAAACCGCCATCAACAATATGGCTATGAAAAGAAAAGGCGAAGGAGTCTATTAATTATCGACTGCAATAAGATTCTCTTCTTTCTTCGTTCATTCAGTTTCTGGCCATTATTATTACGAGTTCTGCTCCGCACCAACTCTTTTAAACAAGGTCGTCTTGTTCTAATTTTAACACACTTTTAATGACTGCCATCTTTCCCAGCTTTTCACAGCATTTACACCGGCTTTTTATAGTGCATTAATTCACTTTTTTTTTTTAACATCCGTTTTTTGGGGTAATTTATATATTTTAAAGCATTTTTTTTTTGTTTCGTTTGCAATTTAAGGAAAAAAAAAGAAAAATATTGAAAAAAAAAATGCCAATGATATTTTCGACATTTTACTTTTGTTAATTTATTTATGCCATGTTT
Source organism: Euprymna scolopes (assembly GCF_053919585.1). Lineage (NCBI taxonomy): Eukaryota > Metazoa > Mollusca > Cephalopoda > Sepiida > Sepiolidae > Euprymna > Euprymna scolopes. The sequence goes on along the minus strand of NC_136521.1, from coordinate 69,421,174 downwards.
ATTTTTAAACACCTTTTTCCTCGATTTTTATGTAGTATTTTTTCTTTTTTTTTTTAATTTTTAACAACTTTAAACCATTTTTTTTAAATTTTGTTTACAAAGAAAAAAAAACAGAAAAAATGCCAATGATATCAATTTTGTTTGTTTACTTTTTGTTAATTTCTTATACCATTTTTACTTTTTTAATACCCTTCCTTCCATTTTTTTCTTTCATATTTTATTTTTATTTAAACAACTTCTTAACCATTTTTTAATTGAGTTTATAAAACAATCAAAGAAAAGGAAAAAAATGTCAATACTATTTTCGTCATTTTTTTTTTTTTTTTTTTTTTTTGTTAATTTACGCCATGTTTGTTTGTTTTTTAATACCCTTTTCCGCCATTTTTAATTTTCATATATATATATATATATATATATATATATATATATATATATTTCATTTTAACAACTTTTTAACCATGTTTAAAAATATTCTTTTACAAAATAACAAAAGGAAAGCATTTTATTTTTAAAAAATAACACACAGAAGTAAAAAAAACAAACAAACAAATCAATGATATTTTTTCAGGGGAAAAAAGTGAAAGAGAAATAATCGACCATTCACAAGAAAGCAGCAGTAAACTGTAAACATCTTTTTTTAAAGACTGTTAAAAACGAAAGATATTACTTTTATTAAATTTTTAATTGATATTTATTATTTTTTCAGGATAAAGAAGAAACTAAGTACGAAATTCAGTCGACATGTTGACGAAAAAGAAATCATTTCGGCGACATCTTTTCCGTTTGTTTTTTGCGCAAATCCAAAATGGTGACGACGGAGCATAATTCAAATATTCTTAAACACACTAATAAATATTATCAGAAAAAAATGGCATTGTTAGAATTTGGTGTTCACCAAATAAAGCAGTTCACTACGGATACGCTGGTTTTGTTTTTAAGTAAACACGGAATTAGCCAAAGTGGATTAAAATCTTTACGAGGTAAGGTTTCCCCATCAAACATTAAAAATCCTTTAAAAAACCTTTTAAAATTCATTTTTAAGGATTTTTTTTGGTTTTATCTTTATTAAGTATATTTCTTGTATTTTCAAGTATTATTATTTTTTTTTAAATGTTACCTATTACGTTTTTATAGATTCTGTCGTTTTTTGGTTATCCTCAAGTTTCGCGTGTTTTTCTACTTCCGGTGTCTGCTTCAGTCTTTATGATAAATGCCCTGGAAAAGTCCCTTCTGATTAACAGTTTCAAAATAAGCAAACGAACTTGATTTCTTTTCTTTTTTTTTTTTTTTCAGAGTCAGTATTGTGTTTATATATATATATTATTTTATTCAAATGTTACCGTATCTTTTTATTAAATTGATATTTACAGATACGAACCGTGTTGAAATAATGACGTTATTATTTAGAAACCCATTCTTAACATAAGGAAAGGGTTTTGTAACTATTCTGTACTTTCACCTAACAATTTACTAAACAAAAGTTGAATTTAATTTTGAAAAATAGGGTGCTTAGATGGTTGACAAATCGACTTTTTTTAATTATGCCGTTTTAAGCAAAGACACTTACCTACTCAATTGTCACGGCGAAAATAGTATTATATCCAAAAATTATGAAAATTCATCGAGTAGAAAGTTATTTGGTGCTTATATATTTTTGGTACCGCGTTATTTAAAAAAAAAATTTTTCAGGTTGAATTCAAGTTTCACATCTTTTTTCTGCGGTGGAAGCACAGAATAGTTACTAAACACGTCCCTCCCTATGTTAAGAATGGCTTTCGAAATGTTATTTCAGTGCGGTACCAAAAATACATAAGTACCAGTTATTTATAGTTAAATGTAATTTTTACGGAAAATTGAGTAAAATTGCATTTTAGACGCTATAAAGTAGACACAGACACGCAAAGGGCGGGTGTTTATTCCGAAAGCCATTCTTAACATGGGGAGGTTGAAAATAAGAAAATGCTTTTCGGAATAAACACCCCCAACCTCCACATGTTAAGAACGGTCTTCTCAATAAACGGCCTTCTCAATCACATTGCACATTAGACAAAATCGATTTGACGACCAAAAATCACCCAAAGCACGGTAACTTTTTTGCATAAGCGCCGTTAAATTGTTAGGTGAAAGTACAGATTAGTTACTACAGGGCAACCTACCCTCCTGTTAAGAAGAGTTTCTAAATAACGTTCTTATTTCAGCGCGGTATCTTCTTTGCATAAAGGTCGGACAATTTTATGATTAAACGATAGGCCTAATAATTTGGTAGTAGTAGTAATTAGATCTATGACAACAGCATATTCTTTTCATTGTTTGACTCTTAAGTATATATCCGACACAGTTAATCGACCAAGAACCACATCACTCTATATAAAAGCATATAAGATATTAACGGATACACACTCGAGGGTCAAAACAATGAAAAGGGTAAAACTATACAAACACCGTGACAGCGAATTAACCCTAACCCTAACCCTAACCCTAAACCCTAACCCTAACCCTAATCATAACCCTAACCCTAACGCTGTCACGGTGTTTGTATAATAATACCATGAAAAGAATATGCTGTTGTCCTATCCCTAATAATAATATAATAATTAATGGTCAATGTGCGCTAGAGTACCAACTAAGGAGTAAGGACTTACCTTTAAAAGTTGATTTTTAGGAGTATTCGAATACATTCTGCGATTTCTGTGTTGTTTACACGGGTAGCCATGTTTGTTTTTGTGCGCACGTATTCAACTTTTGCGCACCCAGTCTTGTTAGAGAAGCGTCACCGCCTGACAAAATATAAACTTTTAAAGCTGCGGCAATCTTTTTTTACTGTAGAAAATATAAATAATATTAATAACACCAACATATAACATATTATAAATATAAATAACATTAATAACACCAACATTTAGTTTTTAACATTACAAAAGAATGAAAATGTGACGATAGTTGTAGATGAATTGTAATTCTTATTAAATGAAAACTGCAATTTATTATTTACTAGCGAGGGGTACCCGGCGTTGCCCGGGTGTTTGGAGGTGTGTGGGGGTTTAAAAAAAAAAATAAGTATGAGGATCGAACCCGAACCGTTGAGGCAAAGTTGTAAATTAAAGTGTGAAAAAAAAAAAAAAACGTGCCCCACCACGAGATCCTAAGGGAAACGCATTTGAATTTATTTAATTACTTGGATTTAGCAGGTGCTCGTTTTAATGAGTTAATGAGGTCAAGTTTGACTGCGGGATTTCATTTACTGCTGAACGCTTTTTTTTTTTTTTACCCCAAGATGTTATAGGAAAAAGACTAACCCACATGCGGCGAGCGACAAATCTTGAATATTTATCTTCCCGAAATCGAGCAAATTAAATAGACAGGCGAGCTTCGTTGTTAACTGTGAGATATTACGATTTATATGTGATATAAAAAGTTTTAAAAAGTTGTGAAGCGAGCGACCACTTCTCTGAAAAAAGCCTTTTGTACACACAGAAAAAGCGAACACACATACATACATACATACATACATACATACATACATTTTCGCTTTTATATTTATAGATAGATGTTAAAAATTAGATGTTGGTGTTATCAAGCATGTTAGTCACTCAGAGGTTCTCTGAGGGAGATGAACTGACAGATGCACACTGCCTCAACAGAGATATAAATGTGAACCTCAGCGTGTAAGGGGCAGTTTCACACACACCCAGATTCCAACTGATATATACGTGAAGCAGTGGCATCAATGTTTTTCTTGTGTTTTATTTAATTTTTCTACTTGTGGATGCGTCTGCATCCTCATCGACAGTCGCCAATGAGAAATAATGATATTGCCATAAGAAGATTAGTTAAACGAAAAACCCACAGCACACACAATGTTTGGGGTCAGCGGCCTGTTGATGGCGCATGTTTGGGTCACAGCCAAACCAACAAAAGCATCTAGCAAGGAGATATTTTTGGAGGAAACGAGGATGAACTGTACTGTTGAAGATAAACTGTTGCAAATGGACACGGAAGATGCGGCATAGGCAGTGATAGTTGAATGGCTTCAGTTTGCATGGCCATGCCCCACCTGAAATGCAAATGACAGTTATTGACCTTGAAGTTACAAAACTTTAGGTACATCCGGGGGGGGGGGGAGAAGACGTCACCAACCTTCGAGGATTCACTGATCCTTCCATGATGATATCCTTCATAAGAGTCAACAAAGAACAGAGGACCCAACCCATGTGGAACATGATCAAGGCGGCACAAGGGGTGGAAGAAAAATCCCGAAGCTGGTGGACACGGATCATCCCTCACTCATGAAATTCAGATTCATGTGCGAAGATAGGGTCCCTATTAATGTTTACCCTTCTCTTTACAGGGCACTTAAACGTTTCCTCAGGAAGTGGAAGCTTTGTTCAGTTGGAAAAAAAAAAACTGACGTACACAAGTGAGCCCCCCCCCCTTGCGAAATACGATACGAAATACAACGTTGTATGCAGCGCGTTGCGGAGAGCATCCCTTAAGCCAGAAAATGCATGTGTGCACTTGCACTGCCCCATTTTACTTATGTTGTTGTCGCTGTTTTTCTCATAAAACCAGCGACATTTCATTTTCTTGAATAAAAAAACTCGTACTCAGCGAGAACACAACTTTTTGTTTTAATAATTTTTATTCAAAAATAAAAATAAAAATTTGGCATGAACTTTACGATTTTCGTATTTTGTTATCTATCTATTATATCTATCTATATATCTGTGAAAGTGTCTGTCTGTCTGTGTGTACATTTCCCTACACAATAACTCTGTCAATTTTTAGTCTACAGACTCGAAATTTGATATACAGGGTACTGAGATTTGTGAAAATCTATGTGATTGGTTTTCAGCCAGAAATTTGGCTGTTAAGGGGCCAAAGTTCAACGATTTGACCTTTGAGAACGCTACCAAACTTCTCCGACAATTTTGTGTCTAAACACTTGAAAGTTTAGATATAGGTTTCTTGGACATGGATCTAACTTAATAACTTGTTTTAAACCCAAAATAATAAATTTTAAGGGGTCATAATAGGGGTCAAAGTTAAAAAATTGACCGTTTTTATTTTTTTTTTGCTCACCATACACCTCCAAATACCTGAGCAACGCCGGGCACCCATGCTAGTATATATATAAAAGTGAACGTGTGTGTGTCTGTGTACATTTTCCTACACAATAACTCTGTCAATTTTTAGTCTACAGACTCGAAATTTGATATACAGGGTATGGAGATTTGGGAAAATCTTTGTAATCTGTTTTTGGACAGAAATTTGGCTGTTAAGTGGTCAAAGTTCAACGATTTGAGAACTCTACCAAACTCCTCCACCAATTTTGGGTCTAAACACTTGAAATTTTAGATATAGGTTCCTTGGACATGGATCTAAGTTAATAACTTGATTTGAGCCTAAAACAATAAATGTTAAGGGGTCATAATAGGAGTCAAAGTTTTAAAAAATTTGACCTCTGCAGTCTCTACCAAATTACTCAGACAATTTCTGGTTTAAACATTTGAAATTTTACATAAAGGGTATTCAGAGATATGGTAAGCTTTTTAATCGGTTTTGATTGAAAATTTAAGCTACCAATGTATAAATGTATGTATGTATGTTTGCATGTCTGCCTAAAACTTTCGACAGAGGCAACGGATTTTTACAAGATCAATATCGTTTTGAAGCTCGACCTTTCAGACGACAAATATCGAAAAATTGGCTAAAAACATTAATTTCTTCACCCTCAACTGGGCACTTTTCTACAGGGTTTCTTTTTTTGACAATATTTTTGAAAGTCATCCCCTCTTTTTGATTGTCTAGCCTTAATTTAAACCTACGTTACTTCCGGTTTGATGGTGGTCGTAACAGCAAAAATGTCAGCTTTTTTTTCCCGTTCTTTTCCTCCTTCGCAGTACGGGTTCAAGCCTGCCTTCCTACTACCACTTTTTTTTTCTTTTTTTGCTCAACACACACCTCCAAACATCTATGCAACGCCAGGCTGAAATGCTAGTATGTTTATAAAAACAAATGAAAAAAAGATTGGGTGTTTATGCACTTATTTTTCTATGGTTTAAGTGTGCCCAAAAACGGTTGTGTTCTTGTTGTGTAGGTTTTTTTTTTATATTCAAGAAAATAAAATTTCACCGTTTTTCGATATGAGAAAAAACAGTGACAACAACATTTTTCTTTTTTTTTTTTTTTTTACAAGGTGGTTGCCACTTATCAAGGCCCGGAAGCCACTCAGGGATAAGGGTTATTGTAAGTACAGTACGTTAGTGTGGAGATTCAATAAAGTGTCTACTTAAGGGGGCAGTTCATCAGGAATTTGTTTACGTTGGACTTGAGGACATCAGGTTGTAGTCAGGTGGGAAGCAGGCAGACGGAACAGAGTTCCACAGGTGTGCAGTTCTAAGAAAGAAGCTTTGTTCATGGAATCTACGTTTTGATTTAGGCATAGATAAAGAGTGGGGAAAGTTTTTCACAGTGGATTCAGCTAGACGGGTGTTTTTCGTGAAAGATTGGCGAGGGGGGACCATAGATTGGAGCTCAGACGAGCACCTGCCATGGAAATAACGATAAAACAAGGATAGGCTTGCAACGTCTCTTCTGTAGGAGAGAGGTTGCAAGGAAGAGAAAAGGGCATCCCCCACTAAGCCACGAAGTCTATTTTGTACTCTGTCAAGGCAGGATAGGCTGTTTTTAGCAGCTCCTGCCCAGATATGGCAGCAGTATTCCATCCTTGGATATACTTGGCTTTTATATAGATAGAGAGTAAGTAAAGTAAGTAAAATGGGACTGTGCACACGCGCATTTTCTGGTTTAAGGGACGCTCCCTGCAATGCACTGCGTTCAACATTGTAGTCAGTGCATATTTCACAATGGTGGCTTCACTTGTGTATGTCCACCCCCCCCCCCCCCAAATTTTTTTTTTTACATGGGAGTCACCACTTATCAAGGCCTGGAAGCCACTCGGGATAAGGGTTATTGCGTGTACAGTAGTCAATGGAACAATATCGTAGTCATTAAATGCAATTGTTTTATTAAAAAGTTTTGTTTGAAAAAAAAATGATAATTTCCTTTCATCGCATTTTTGTGATGTTAAAGACTAATGTTTAAAAAACCTTACCATAACATTTAATATTCGATTAAAAAAAAATGTAGAAAAAAGTTGCCGCAGCTTTTTTTTAAAAAATTTGTTAAAAAATGTTTTCATCTAATGAAAATATTGTTGGTTTTAGTGTCGTAAATTATTATATGAAAGCAGAAACGATTCTCTCAATAGTCGCGTGAACACTACATTTTGTATTATTAAGGTTATCAACTTTGTTAGATGTAAAAAAATCTTGATGTAATGATGCAGCTTTTTTTTTTTTTTAAATGGTTTTTAATGTTTTGAGTAAATAAAAAATATCGTCAGATCGAGCATCTTAAATTATGAGATGAAGAAATGAACAAATCTCGTAAATAAACAAGTGTTGTCTCCCTCTGTACAATGACACATTGTAAAACAGCGGGGGAGGGGAATATTCTTCTAAGAATTCCAAATTGTGAAACATTATTTTTAATATTCTTTACAGTTTTCTGGTATAGTTTAAAAAAAAAAAAATATGTAAACTGTAGAATGTATTAACTTTCTTTAGCACAAGTGTATTTATTTAAAAAACAAAAACAATGGGATAACTGTTAGGGTCAATATAGGGGGGTAAAATTGCCTCCAAATCATGCATCTTTTCATTTATTCGCACTTTTGTCAATAACCACGCCTTGGATTTTAAAAAATTTTGCTTAAACATTAGTCATGATATAAGTAAATTTTTCACTTGTGGAGATGGACCCAGCATGATCAGCAGTTTTACTTTTCTTTTTTTTTTTCTTTTTTTTTTTTTTTTTTGCACAGGCATCACCACATTATCAAGGCCAAGAGGCCACTCGAGGATAAGAGTTAAAGAGTGTACAGTAGAAATTGGACAATATATTAATCATTAGTAATGGAAATTCGGTAAATTCGTTAACTTATATGGAACGGCTCATCAAGAACTTGTTTACGTTAGACTTGAAGACAATCAAATTGTAGTCAGCTGGAAAACAAGAAAACGGAAGACAATTCCACAGGCGTGCAGTTATAAGAAAGAAACTTTGTTCATGGAATCTACGTTTAGGTTTCGGCACAGATAAAGAGTGGGGGGAATTATTGATAGTGTTTTCAGCTAGACGAGTGTTTCTTGAAACAGAAGTGTCAAGTCTGAGTTAGAATAAAAAAAAATGTCAGTTTTGTTATATTGAACAAAAAAAAAATAGAAACACATCCAATAAATGTTATCAATTGTGAGAAAATGTAAGGTTTGATACACGATTGTTGACGTCTGAGTGTACAAGTTAGAAAAGCATTATATATTTATATACAAACATTTTATATATATATATATATACATACACACACACAAGTTAGAAAAGCATTTCATCCAAGGCATGAAAATTGTTAAACAAAATGTTTTTACTATAGATTTTAAAAATAAAGGTACAAGATTCAATTTGAAATTTATTTATCTTCAAAGTGCACTTTTATAAATTTTACAAAGTAAGGTATAAAAATTTAATTTAAATTGAATCAAAAAAATTACCTTGGATTTATTTTATGTAATGTACATTCTGTTGCACTTTAAAAAAAAAAAAAATCACTGAAAATTTTATATCTATATCATTAATTGCTAGATGAAAGATAATGTTTTTAAATTGCGACTCCCTCTTTGTAATACAGGTCTGTATAATGAGAAAATCTGATTTTTTTTTTAACAAAAACTTTAAAATAACTTTTTTAGATTAAATTTTTTTAAACTTCTTTCGGAATAGAAAATCTTTAAAATTTAATAAGGAACATATTTCATATATGTTCCATTAACAAATATTCAGTACATAACGAGAAAAATAGATGAAAATTTCAAAAGGATTGTATAACTGGTTACGCTCAATAGTAGTCCTCACCAGCGAAAGTCTTTGTTATTCTATTATTATTTAAAACATTTTGTGTCCTGCTCTTTCGCGTGAGGACTAATTTCTATCAGTACTTTGTCTAATTTTTAAGTGATTATTAAGCAATGCTGATGACAGGCATGATTATTTTTTCTCTAACTGAACAAAAAAACCTTTAATTTTTTTGCAGATAACCAGGTGGAAGGTGAAATGTTGTTGGAATTTACCGATGCAGATTTGAAAGATATTTTTGAAGTTTTCAAAGATAGATTCCTGATTCGAAAACTACTGCGCGGTCTCTATGGTCATACCAATAACCCATGTCGCATGGGTAGAACAATTGCCTCACCAGTCGGAACAACCCAGGCAGTTGGAACTCCATCCATTCCCTCATCGACTTCAATATCTTCCTCTTCACCAATCTCTACAGCTGCATCCATGGTTTCCAAAATGAACTCCTCGATGGCCACTACTCGGCTGCCACCTATCAATACCGAACTTCGGAATGCTGTAGATTCTTATACAAAGGTATCCACCCAGTCTGACTTGAAGAAGGATCCCTACCTCAGTACTGCAGTGACCGCTATTGAGTCTCTACCTTCAAAAATGAAGCTAGGTAGTAACATAGTTCGTGTATACCCTAATTCAATAAGCAACCACGAGAAGATAACTTCAAGACTGATTGCGGCCGGCGCTTTGCGTTCTACCACTGTCCCAGTTACCAACTCTAATAACAATATCTCCATCTACACTGTCCCAAAGACACTTGAAACGCAGACTACTCCAATGCAGTCGTCAAATATAAAGCCTCATATAATCGAGGATGACGACGATGACATTAACGATATTACAGACAACGATGTCCCGATTATAGATGGTTGGGGCGCCAGCCTTATCAAAAACTATACAGCCGAGGAGCTTCTTCGGCGAAAAATGAGACGTGGTCGGCCAACTGAAGCTCAGCGGCTAGGCCGTTCCCTTCTCCGAGAGGCAGCTACAACTGCTAACATCTGGAACACAGCACCGCCTTTGAAAATGATCACAGCAGACAAGAAGGACGCATTCTTCAATTATATCTGTAGAGCAGCCCCCCAGCTGTCTCGTCACAAGCAGTTTGTATGGATCCGACTCGGGGAAGCCCTGCAAAATCGGCGTAAATATCTCTGTGATAAAGAATGTGGTCGCCGGCTGACAAAACGGAGACGTGATTCTGATATTGATATGATAGGGTCTTCTCATTTGTTATCGATGTCTGAATCGATATCAACAAGCAACATTATCACTGCTACGACCACTACGAACCCATATTCACTCGCCGCCCCACTGTCCATCTCCATTGTCTCATCAGCACAGCCTTCTCATTCAGCAACACAGACGTCGTTAGCTACATCTGTGAAAAATGAAGTCGAACCAATTATTATCGAACCTGATTCTTTACCCAACATGCAGGACTTGTCACAAACGCCGACAGGCGGCAGCCCTATAGAAACAATAAACTTGACAACGCTCATAAAAGAGGAAGTGGAAGTAGAATCGGAAGAAATGAAACGTTGGGAAACATCTTGAAGCAAAAATAATCTCTTTGAAATTTTCTAAAAATATTTAAAAGAAAAAATAGATAATTATTTAAAAATTTGGTGCAAGTCAGAATTCATCCTAATTTAAAAAGAAATGTCATATTCCAAAAATCACGTAAATCGATTAAGTATTTTATTTTTAACTAAGAAAATCAGATTTCATGACGAAGCGAGACATTGTGTTTTGATCCGCCATGTTTAACAAATAAGGGGGAGACAACTCCATTTGGACTACAGAGATCAAAATCAGCCTTGTAATGGCTACGATTTCCTATTAAAACTGCTAAAAATCATTGAAAATATATTTTCTTATTTAAAAAATTAAACTACTCTATTTATGTGATTTTTGGAATATGACGTTTTTGTTCCATGACAGGTATGTACATCAAAGATTTTTTTTTTTTTTTAAATTAGATTGAATTCTGGACAAAAACCAAAAGGTTTTCACATGTGAGAATGCATTTTACAAACATCCGCGAAGAGGATTGATATAACATCTGGATTCTCTCGCTAATGTTTTTTGATTACGTCCGACATCTTTACATACTTACACACACTCTTGTATATTACGCATACTCATCATTATCGCCTGCTTTTATTTCACATGGCAGCAGGTTCCCGTACTGATATCTTTCCCTCCACCAAAGTTGACGCTCGGTCACACGAGCATAATGGTGGCAAATATCATAGTTGGGTCAGAAATCCAATAAACATCTTTATCTTCACGCTTTATAGTCTTTTTTCTTTTGCATCCTTCATCAATGCGTTTGGTTCTTTATTTATTTGCGGACTCTTATCCTCATCTTCATAGTTGTTGTTGTTTCAGCATGCCACTGAAGAAGGCCAGAGGAATAGTTGGCTGAAACGTTGTGAAACAACAACAATAAAGATGAGGATAACAATCCGCAAATAAATATACAAATTACTCATCTCAAAGGATTCCAATAAAAATATTTGCTTCTTTTCAATAATTCAACCTAACAAAAAAAAAAAAGTACAGAAAGAAATCTTTATGATGTACGTATCCGTCACGGAACGAAAAATGTCATATTCCGAAAATCACGTAAATTGATCAAGTAGGTTTTAGCATTTTAATTTTATCTCCGTCATTAATGGTTGATTTTGATCTCTACCGTTTGAATTATCTCCCTTTATTAAAGATGGTGGAGTGAGAGACGTTATCCTTGCTTCATCACAAAATCTTATTTTCTTAGTAAAAAAATAACCTACTTCATCAATTTATGATTTTTGGAATATGACATTTTTATTACATGATGGACAAAGATGTTTCTGTGATTTTTTTTTTTTTTTTTTTTTAATTAGGTTGAATTCTGAACAAGAACCTATTATTTGAGCTAGAGATGTTAAATAAAGTTTTTTATTCGGGTGAAGTCTTTCTATAATTATCTCCTCTTTAATTTTTACCGTTATCTCTTTATTTTCTTCACTTAGCTAGGTGATGTTTTTTTGTTTTTTTTTGTATGTTGAGGTGTTCTTTGATACATTAATACAGATATGTAGTGGCCTTACTGTGCTACCAATGTAAAAGTCTTTGAAGTTTTATGTAATCAGTTCCCATTTAATCACCGAAGTTAAGCAACATTGATCCCGGTCAGTACTAAAATGGGTGACCAATTGGGAATTCCACCTGCTGTATGTGCTTTCTGCATTGTTTCCAGTCATCATGGACCTCTCCTTGCCACTGGACTTGCGGTGCTGATACAGAAGAGGTATGGTCGGTAATTGTGTAACCCTTGCCTCACAATTACACGTGTGGCTACACTTACAGGGAGTATCCATTGTCTTCCGAGACCGAACAGAGGCTTCCACTAAGCAAGCTCACTCTCCTGCCCTCGTGATTCAACAGGTTGACTAGCACCAGATTTAATTCTTTTTGGTCTTGTCTGATCACTTGTTTCCAAGTTTTTCCTTGACTGGCCAACATTCCTGTGATCCAAAACATTCATGCTCATGCAATGATTTATTCAGGAAGACGTAAACTAGGCATTAAACTGAATGTTATGATGCTCAGCGTTCTACATGATTATATGAGCTCAACCGATTCAACCTCTCTTCTGTGTAAATGTAAGACTTTTAGCAAATTCTCTAAACGAAACGGTTTGGTTTAATGAGATTTCACATTGCTGATTCATGATCAGATGAATTTGTTGTGCTGACATTTGTGGTTTGGATGGAACACTCGGGGTTTTTAAATATCAGACGATTGTTTGGCATTTGGGAGAATGTTTCATCCCTAGTTTCATGAAAAATTTAAAAAAAGAAAACTGCATAGTTTTAAATCACATGAGTGAAGCAGACCTAGGTAAGAACGTGTTATATTTTTGCAAAAATGTCGCTTGCAAAGCTTATTATCCATCTCCCCCCCTACACACACACACGTGTGCATGTATGTATATATATATGTGTGTGTGTGTGTGTGTGTATATGCACATACACAGGGTTTCTAAAATACAGGATGCATAGTTTATATTGTTCAAACTATACATTCTAAAACTCAATCTCTCTCTCTCTCTCTCTATATATATATATATATATATATATATATATATATATATATATATATGTAAGTAAATTCTTGGTACAGCAAAATGGAAGGAGAAATTTCAGAGGAAACATAATTTAATTTAAATCAAAAAGATCAAAGAAACAAAAAAACGGGCAGGTGGAATTATTAAAATTTCCTTAAGGCCTTATCGTCTGCCCCTCTAAGAGGAAACGTCAGAATGATTAATTAAAAGCTAAGAATCGAATGAGGAAAGAGTGAAATTGGTTTCAGTTGGAAAACCAGTGAGAGAAAAAAAAAATATAATTCTCACTGTTCAGGTGGTTTTAAATCAGTAAATATTTCCAACTGATGTTTCAAAATCTTTTGTCTACAAAAATATATATATATATATATATTTACAATTTGGAGCCAGGGTTTCTAAAATACAAGATGTTCCAAAAGTCTTGGGCCCATTTTGACATTGAATATCTCAAGAACTATTAAGAATATAAAAACGCATCTGGGATGTTCAGAAAGCTTGTAATCTCAAGTTTTTCATGGAATTTTCAAAGATGTCCAATATAAGCACCATTGGTCACGCGACACACATCAAGTCGATAGTCCAATTCTTGCCAAACGTGTCCTAGCATTGCGTTGTCAATGGTTACAACAGCTTCTGTTATTCGGGTCTTCAGCTCATTCATGTCTTTTGGAACGGGAAACACATATGCCAATTCTTTCACAAATCACAAAAAATGTTAATTTTATTTCATTAAGAAATTAATTTTCCCTATTAAAAATATATTGTATCCTCCTGGCCATATGAAAAGAATATGCTGTTGTCCTAGCCCTAGTAATAATACAATTAATGGTCAATGTGCACTAAAGTTGATTTTAGGAGTATTCGAGTATATACTGCGTTGTTTAAATTATGTCTGACAAATGATGGCTATTTTAACGAGCACAAATTTGAAGCCGTTTTCTAAAGTTAGCCTCCATTTTCAGTAAAGCATTCTAAAAAGATCCGTTTCCCATGACTTATCTTGTATGTATACACTAGTAGCCAAATTGAATATTGAAATGCTCATATCTTTGGTTCTATGGGACGAAACTACATGAAAATTTGCAGGCTTTTTGAAGATTATAATACTATTCTATGGCTAAAATTTTATGACAATTTGTAAATAAAAAACCTATACTTTCAAACCATTAAAATATGCCCCAATTTGCCTACATTTGTATATATATATATATATATATATATAGTGTCCTGGCAGGCCAGCTTGAATTTTGCTGCTTATTAATATTTATTCATAAGATATTTCCTGATACAACCGCACAATGAAAGGTAAACTCTTTCGCTTCCTCACGCTTTCAAGATGCAGGATATTTTTCTTAAAATAAAGTTCAGTTAGCTTTCTTATGCTTGGGGATTTCAAACTACTTTTCAGGTTCTCTGAATTCACAGAACATGGATCTATATCTTGGGTTATTTATTAGGAAGGGAAGCAAGGCAGGGCAGATCCCCACCCTTGCCCGGTCGAAGTGAAAAGATTCTCTTATTTTATAAATCTGGTTTCTCCCTACTCTCTACGCCAGATTACAATTTTCTCCTCTTTCGTTTGGATCTCTTTTCCCTTCTTTCTTTCCTTCTCTTGAAACATAGTGCATGGGAGCGCATGGAAAGAATCAGCTGCAGCAAAGGATGGCCAGCATGCGAAGAAAGCAGCAGTAGCAGAAAATCATGCATATGCAAATGAGGAAGTGTGTGAGAAGAGGAAGGAAAGAAAAGGGAGAGAAAGAAAGTCGGCGTCAGAAAGAATGGATGTGTAAAGCGAAGGCGAGAAATGGCTGGCTGCCGCTGGCGTGCAGTGGGAAGAAGGAGAAATACGTGCCAATCTACAATGGATATGTGGTAGCAAGAGACATTTTTAAATGGTGTCGAAAAAAATAACGGTAATGAAAAGAAAACTTCTGTTAAAAACCAAAAAAAATGCTGACCCAGATTTGTATTAGCTTGTGTTATTTTGATGAATCAAACTGTTATTCTTATCTTGGGTGCACAACGTTTCAGTCGCCGCAACCTGCGATCTTCTTCGGGTGTTAAAAACCTGCTTCTTTTTCTCTGCTAAGCAAAAAAGGGCTGGCTCTGCATTACAAAAATTCGAACCGTAGGTTTGAGGGTGGGTCCGTAGATCATAAGGAAGGTCAATCTTCAGGGAGCACTAAGATTTTTTTTTTTAAAGGCTTTCCTAGGACTCAATTTTTCGGGATATCTATACTAATTGTTAATGTTAGTGAAAAAATGTTTTACAAAACAGAGGATCGATACCCATGGGTGTGGTTTTGTTTTTTGTTTTTTTTAAAACACAATGTAAGGGGGGTAACTCTTCAAAAAAAAAAAGATCTATGGACCTGTCTTCAAACAAACGGTTTGAATTCTTGTAATGCAGAGCCAACTTTTTTTTTTTCCTTAGTAGGAAAAGAAACATGTTCTCAACATCCAAAGAAGGTTGCAACGACCGAAACGTTGTGCTAAAAACACCCAAGATGAGAATAATGGTTTGATTAATCAACATAACACAAGCATTCACATCTCAATTGCAGATTTAAAAAATTTTTTATTCCTGTCTTATTTCTTTGTCCGTTTGCGACGTAACAGCTCTGTTATACTCTCCTAAACGTTTTTTTCTCTCTCTTAATCCATGCTCTTTAATCCACCTTCCCTCTTTCATCTCTCAAGTTATTTCTTATCATATCAACCTTCCTGTGAGGTGGGTCCCTGGTTTATTTCTAAGACTAGCGAGGGGGCCCCCGGCTTTGCCTGGTCGTAAAATACACTTAAATATGATATTTTAATTTTTCCAGATTTCGTATGTATTATTATAATCATAATTTCAAAAGTAAAAAAAAAAAGTATTTGGGTACCATCAGCTAGAATCGAAACCAAAAGCAAAACTGCATCATTCAAAGCTGGTGACGTTACCACTGTACCAACATAACACGCACATGAACTGATTAAAAAGAAACTAAGATGAATGTAAAAATGTATAACGACTTTTTTTTTTCAATTTTGACCCCTTTTTCACTCCTTAAAAGCTATTTTAATCAGCTAAAAACCTATAAAAGGTCCATAAAAAATTCAATCATTTGAGGCTCCTTGCGCTGCTTTGCGATTTTTAGTTTCGGAAGAGATAGAGTTTGAAAATATGGAGACAGACAGATATTTTATAAATTAGATTTTTCTGCACTAGCGGGACTATTTTTCACCAAAAATGTCTATTTTATTTCATTTAGAAATTAATCTTCCCTATTAAAAACATATCGTATCCTCCTTCTGGGCATATGGGACATCTTTGGCCAAGTGTCAACAACTCCGACTACAACCAATCCTCAGAGTTACCAGCAAGACAATCTGGTGCTGTCCGGGTGCATGAAAATCGTGTTATGGCACGAAAATCTAACTTGAAACTTTCTAAGTCTTTATTCATCGAAGGTGGAATTTTAGCTGTTTCCTCACGCCACTTTCACCTTGTGTTATGATCTTGTTGATTCAGTAACTTTTAGAAATCCTATTGCAAATCCTCTCCGAATCTGTGGTTGAAATAGTTACGATCTTCAGTAGATGTCTTTGAATTTAAACCCAAAATCTTCACGAAAAGATCAAAGTTCTGATTTTGTTTCATCTTTCATTAAGCATTAACTTTTAATTGGGTTTACATAATTTTAATTGGGTTTACATAATTTTAATTGGGTTTACATAATACTGCAGTAGAATTTTATTATTAACTAGCGGCTGTGCCGCATCGGCACAAACAACGCAGAGTCAAACACAAAATCGAGTACACTCAACATCAAGTACACTCAACATCGTCTTACCATCAACGCTTTCCTTGTGAACTCGGAGTATGGGAAATTCCCATATGCACAAAACAAAATCACTGAAAAAAGAAAAATATCCTAAGGGTAAAGATAAAGAGTAAACGTTGGATAAAATGATGGTTAAAATTATTACGGACTTGCCAGGATTCGAACTTGGAATCTTACGATCCGTAGTCAGACGCGTTATCCATTGTGTCACAAGTTCTATCCGTATGCCGAAAGATGTTACCGCGACTGTATACAGATAGTGCTAAATTCTGTTGACATGGGCAGGTAACTTTTAAACGGCCAAAAAACAACTTATTTCGGGCTTTTCGTGTCACTCGGCGTTGTTCGTTTCGAACTGTATATAGATAATGGCAATCTAGGGACTCATACCTTTCAGGGAAACAAGGAATTTTTCAATTCAGTGCATCCGTTCGAAAGTTTTATTTGTATATATATACACACACATAAATAAATAAACATTTAGAATTTTATTGATAGTATAGATCAATTGTGATCCTCTTTTACGAATTGGTTCACACGTTGTTTCTGTAAACAAACCACCACGTCTGGATAACCAGCAAATAACTAGCTGAATCCATTGTGAAAAATTTCCCCCACTCTATATCTGTGCCTAAATCAAAACGCAGATTCCATGAACAAAGCTTCTTTCTTAGAACTGCACGCCTGTGGAACTCTGTTCCGTCTACCTGCTTTCGGACTACAACTTGGATGTCTTCAAGTCCAATGTTAACAAATTCCTAATGAACCGCCCCCTTAAGTAAACACTTCATCAAATCTCCACACTAACGTAATGTACTTGCAATAATCCTTATCCCTGAGTGGCTTCCGGTCCTTGATAAGTGGTGATCACTGTGTAAAAAAAAAAAAAAAAAAAAAAAATTATAGCTTACCTATGAATATTATTTGGCTAACTACTTTCCTCTGAGGATATAAGATGCGTTTTTTTTTTTAACTCCATAGAATAAGGAAAATTTTAAGTTTTCAACTTGTACTCCATTGTCGAATAATATTTTCCATTCTTTCAAAAACATTCCAATAGTGAGATCTGCTTCTTGAAGATTTTTTTGTCACTTAAAAAAAAAAAAGCTTACGAAGATTCTCCAGTTCTTCAAGTTTCATTCATTTCACTTCTAAAAGACTGACGCCTGGGTTTGCCATATAAGAACACAATTCAATTCAACTGTTTTACCATTTTATAAGCGCTATTCCAGGAAGTAACCTAGGGATCTATTTGTTAAATGTTAAGACATTATGTTGAACAAAGATGGCGACAGTAAATCAACTCGGCGAAGAATCAATGCAGTCACGATCTCGAGTGTTGAGTAATTTTTAGTAACAAAGATGGCGGCAAAGAATCAATGTAGTCATGATTTTGAGTCGATTTGAGACAGAGGTTGACAGCGAACTGAATTGAATCCAAAATTCGATATTTTTTATAATAACGTTTGAAGCTTCTGATTGGTTGATTGTCGTAACCATGGTAATAAAAACGATCGTCAAAATCATTGGAGTCATACGTTCATATGTAATCAAAAACATTTAAACACTATTGAAAATCATTTTCTCCGCTCTTTTTTTAGAGTCGTATTAAGCTTCAGTGTTCTTGCTACAGTAGCAACTTTTCTGACTTTGGCTTTAAGATTATTGTAACAATGTTCTTCAAGAGCATCATTCGCTGCAAGTTGGTATGCATAAACACAACATGCTTCCGTTCAGTTTCTGAAATGCGGGTTACTACGTTAGCAGACTCATCTATGCAACTTGGCAGTTCCTGAAAGCTTTCAAAGAAATTAAAATCCACTTCTCTGTTAAGTCATCCCAGTCAATTGGTTTGCTACTGTGACTATGTCCAGATTGTTCTTCCTGACTTTCTCCTGCACATTCTTCTGTAACACTTGAATCATTTGATTCACTCGTTTGATTATCAGCATGTTGGATGCATTATCTGTGACAATGTATTCGACATAGTCTTTGTGGATGCCAAAGTCTTGCAATGTAACGTTGCTTACAAAAAAACAAAATAAATAAATAAATAAAAATCCGAGTCAGCATTTTTTTTTTTTTTTCTAATAAAAATATTTATTACCGTTATTCTCCCGTCTTGACACGATTTAAAAAATGGTCTTTCTGCCACATGTTTATTTTACCAGGTTTTGGTTTTCCTTTCTTTGATTGCATGCCAGCCAAAGCCAGTCCATTCTCATCCTGGACTTTACACGTCCATTTTATTTGACACCCCACTTTGTTTCTGCTTCGAGCACGTGGTGCATTTTTCTCTTCTTTTTCTTCCTTTCTGTTCTCACACACATTTCCTAATTTGCATATGCGCATTTTTCAACTACTGCTGCTAATCTATTCGTAAGCCAGCTATCCTTTGCTGCTGCTGATATGCAGTGTGTTACAGCAACACTTTTGCAAATTGTTTCAAGAAGGTGTCCTTAACGGATGACGTCTTGCTCATATGTTTCGTATCATTCACATACCAATAATTAACGACAAAATAATTGACACGCTGACATACATAACACTTGAATCTTCCTCTTTAATTCTTTCATTTGATTAAACCCAGCATATTGGATGCATTATCTTTGACAATGCGTCCAACATGGTCTTTGTGA
Organism: Euprymna scolopes; assembly: GCF_053919585.1. NCBI lineage: Eukaryota > Metazoa > Mollusca > Cephalopoda > Sepiida > Sepiolidae > Euprymna > Euprymna scolopes. Next base: position 69,401,624 of record NC_136521.1, on the reverse strand, counting down.
ATGCCAAAGTCTTGCAATACTTCTTTTACCAATTGTTTCAAGAAGTTGTCCTTAACGAGTAACGTTTTGCTCATTTCCTAACATCCACTAACAGCAAAATAATTGACACGATGCCGCCATTTTAAGTCGTCTACAAACATGTTACTTGGTTTTCTATCTAGCTGTTTTGAGCAACTCTTAATTTTCGTGCCGGTTCACCAATCCGTGTGCAATCACTTCAAGCCGAGAAAAGGATCTCAATGAAATGGCATTGAAAACAATAATCGTAACAATGTCCCTTTTGAATGCATCTCTAGTCATGGATACGGACCCGCTATTACTAACCAAAAGAAATTTATCGAAGATACTGTAGCAAGTTTCTTTTCAATATTCAAAGTTTTAGATTTTTGATTCCCCGACAAAAAGAGGGTGGACCTGTAAATTCACCTTTGTCCGTTCATCTGTCCTCACTTTTCTCAATAACTACGCCTTGGAATTTTTTTAAATTTTGCAAAAACATTAAACATGATATGAGTAAAAAAAAAAAGTAACGGAACGGACCCCCCCCCCCCTCCCAATCCCTAGGGCTGCCTTTCGGGTTAAAATGGCTAAAATTGACACTTTTGTGCTTATTAAAAAAAATTGATGCCTTGGATTTTTATAAAACTTCCTGAAAAGTTGTAACTATATAATTTTGTTTGTCTATACTTCGCGATAACTCTAAGGTATAACCCAGGGGCTCTTTTAGGGCTAATAAAAACGCTCCATTTTTTGGGACTATTTTACCATATTTTTTCCAAAATTTTCTGTGTATGTCTATTTAGCAGTTTTGCACGGTGCTGAACTCAAATTTAAATATGTTAAAGCCTTGGGGAGTTTTGGGGCTAATGATGGACTTGGTCGTTTCTTTTTTTGCATGGTACAGAACTCAAATTTACATATGTTAAGGCATAAAACTGCACCGTTTGTTCATTTTCACCAGGATTTGACATCCCCTGGGGACTTTTGGGGCTAAATGGGGAGCAAATGCTGAACTTAGTCATTTTTTTTATGCTTCGTTCACTGTGCATTCATGGGGGGGGCATGCATGCTTCACTTGTTTTTATGCTGTTGAGCTGTTGTCTTTCTCTTGTATCAGTTTTGAGATATCAGGATGGCAGCACTCATGATATGTCTTTTCACGTTAGGAGGATGGCCTTTAGCGATACAACAACCAGAAATATTTCTAAAAACAAAGTATAATAACGCCCTAAATATTCCTCTCCATCATTCAATTAATGCATAACGGGGAAATGCTTCCCAACATTTTAGAAAACCTCATTAGTTTGCCCAATATTTAAAAAATAATGGAGATTGGTCTTCTGCATCTCAGTACAGACCAATTAGTCTGCTGTGTGTCATAAGTAAATTGCTTGAATCCGTGTTAAATAGAGAAATTTTCAACCACCTCAGCGACAAGCAACATGGTTTCTGACCAGCGAGATCTACAGCTGATGTGCTGACTGTAATTTCACTCAAAATCAGTGAATCTATCGACAGGAGTTTCCTCTCAAGAGCAATAGCTCTTGACATATCAAAGGCATTTGATAAGGTTTGGCATAAAGGACTACTTCAAAAAACTTCCAGCTATGAAAGATCTGGAAAAATTACATCTTATTTCCAAAAATTTTGGTGTCGATGGTGGGGAAAGAAAAGAAACACAGTAATGTCAAATTTTATAGTGAGGCAAGGGTTACCTAATCACTAATCGTGCCAATGTATTTATCTATTAATTTCAAAATCCTGCTGAGATATCTTCTAAAAATGGCATCATTTCTCTTAAAATTAGAGTGTTGATGGTGTAGTTAATGAAATTCTGCGGTGTTGACATGTGCTTAAAAGTCACTCATGTCGCCATAGGCCACATCCATCTCATGCTGACATGCCTTGCTCGTCCTCTCACCACATGGTGTCTTCTTTTTTCTCTCCGGTTTTTCTTTCCCTTCTCTTCCTCTGCTGTGAATACAACATAGTAGTCTTCAAATCTAATGTAAACAAATACTTGTTGAGCTGTCCACATAAACAATCAAATTCTATCCAAATTACACTATTAACGATTACTACACTATCATCTTACATTCATTAACACTTGAGTAGCTTTCAGGCCTTGATAAATGGTGACTATTATCATTTTCAGAGTTATCACTGGGTAGCCTTGCTGTGCTTAAAAGTCTCTCACGCCGTGATGGGCCACACATCCATCTCACGCAAGCATGCCTTGCTGGTCCTCTCACCACGTGGTGTCTTCCTTTTTTTCTCTCATTCTGCTGTTAATACAACATAGTAGTCTTCAAATCTAATGTACACAAATACTTGTTGAGCTGTCCACATAAATAATCAAATTCTACCCATTTTACACCATTGACGATTACTACACTAACACGTTACATTCATTAACCCTTATCAAGGACCAAAGGCCACTCGAGGGTAAGTAGTACTCCCAAGTAAAAAAAAAAAAAAAAAAAAAAAAAAAAGTACTCGGTATCATAGATTGAACGAGCAAGACGTTAAATCCAGTTTTAATTTATTGTTGCTTTAGTATTAGCTTTATCGACATCATTTCATTAAAACGACGAGGAAGGAGGAAGACTCCGTTTTAGTAATGCTCTGAAGGCATGCCCTTATTTTATAAGTGCTCAATACCCTAGATAGAGTAGGTGTGTATAAAAATGCAGTGTTGCCCAGGATAAAGAAATTCTTTTGTTGGTGTTGGTCAGGTGTCATAATCCAAAGTGCTCAATAGCTGAGGTAGAGCAGGTGCTTAAATGCTTCCGAGAGAAAGAATTTATCTTTTGTTATGACTAGCCCTAGCCTGGATGCCCGGCATTGCCTGGTTGTTTGGAGGTGAGTGTTGAGCAAAAAAAAAAAAAAAAAAATATGACGTTTTGCTGTTGCGCCCATTGCTAAACTGGAAGTGACGCAAGTTTAAATTACGGCAAGACAATCGAAAAGAGGAGACGACTTTAAAAAATATCAGTGAAAAAAGTGACCCCTCCCTGTAGAAAAGTGCCGAGTTGATGGTGAAGGAATTAATGTTTTTTGGTCAATTTTTCGATATTTGTCGTCCAAAGGATCGTGCTTCAAAATGCTACCGATCTTGTGAAAATCCGTCACTTCTGTCAAAAGTTTGAGGGAAACATACATACATTTAAAAATTCATATTATAGATGTTGTATACTAGACAATGAATGCGGTGTTGTCCGCAAGTTAATAGTAATATATTGCAACTAGTATAAGTTAATCGATGCAAAGTATCGAATATTATGGACAGAGTAGGTACAAGGTGTATAACCCATCCGGTGTTGATCGTTGTGGGGACGTTTCTAGCTCCATTGGTGTGAACAAACAATATTTAAAAAAGATAGGATATATCTCAATGGTGTGGTCCTCTTCTGCTTGGCCCTGGTCCAGTCCAGACGATCGCCTCATGGGTCACTCTGGCTGTGAGGTCTACTTTGGTGGTAACAAAGGACACGAAACAGATTTGTAGAAAAAAAAACAAAAAAACTTAACTACGTATAGTGCATAAGTTTGTTTATATAACCCGTTCGTTGCCGGTGGGGGTGTTACTTGATTGTTGTGGGCACGTTTCTAGCTCCACTGGTGTGAACAAAGGATATTCAACTGTTAAGCACCAATTATAACGCTCGTTTACTGGGGAGGATTACTTGGTTCATCAGTCCCACTACTGTGAACAAACAGTATTAAAAAAATGATAGGACATACTTCAATGTTGGACCTGTTCTGTTTGGTTGATGTCCAGTTCAGGTCATTGTCTCTTTGAGTTTTTTTAACTGATGTTTGCTTGGAGTCGATTTCTGGCAGTGATGTATGCTGGGATGGTGATAAATGATACGCAACGCAGATTTGTTGAAAAAAAAAAACTAAAAACAAAAAAAAAAACACTTAACTTTTATACATTAATAAAAAAAAAAAAGTGTTAAATTATAAATGATTTCTTTTATCCTAGCCTAGGTTACCTTAGCTAATTTTTTGTGCGAGAGCTGTCCCCCTTCCTCTCCCAACGGAGACATCAAAATATGCTTGTCGGTCGAGAAAGAGAGATTTGTAAGAATGGGATTATGGAAAATCTATTGCCGAACCCTTACGCAACAAGCCCCAAGACTCAGCAAAAATTTGTGTTACTACACTGAAAATGGCACCTAAGAAATAGTGCTATATGTGCCTTCAATAAGTTTCCAGACTTTTTCATAGACACTTAAAATTGCTATAGACTCTTGAAAATTCAGTAGGATATTGTTATACATCTTATGAGATGACTGGCCAATTTTTATGATTTCAGGTTAAAATGAACAGCTACAGCAGAAATTGGAATACACCCCACTAAAGCCTGATTGTCATCACAGCTGATGAATTTCAAAAATGCAATCTGGACATGAGGACAATTTAAAAGAACGATATGCAATAAAAGTATGGAAAAAATGCCACAGAAACGTATGGAATGCTTCAGACTGCTTTTGAACTATCTTGCATGAATGAGGCATCAGTTTTTGAGTGGGATAGGAGACTCAAGGAAAGCAAGGAGTCTATGAGGGATGATGAGAGGTGTGGGAGGAGTAAGGAAGTCAAAACACCAGAGCCGATTGGCCAAATAAAGAATTTCATAGATAAAGACTGTCGTGTGTCTACAGAGACATTAAGTGCAGTTTGATGTCAATGTGGAAACTGTACACACAATTATTTGCGAGGAACTGAAGATGCAGAAGGTTTGTGCAAAGTTTGTCCCAAGGGTGCTCAGCATCATGCTGTGGGCACTAAGCAGTCACTAAAATAGGAGTGCTTCTATATTATAAACAAAAAAATTATTGAATTTCAAGTGAAAAATATGGTACCTACATAATTGCCAGGTCTAAAATATTAACACATCCAAAAATTACGAAAAACAATAAGGCAGAAAAATAATTATTAATGAAGAAAGGAATCGAAATCACTAAAAAAGAAACAAGTTGACAGGGGAGATAATCAAGTTCTGTTGTTCACGTCATGTGACGAACGTAATTCAAAATGTCGGACAAAATTTATTCCCCATTCCTTATCTGTGCCTTAATCAAAACGTAGATTCCATGAACAAAGTTTCTTTCTTAGAACTGCACACCTTTGGAACTCTGTTCCATTTGACTGTTTCCCAGCTGACTACAACTTGGATATCTTCAAGTCCAACGTAAACAAATTCTTGATGAACTGCCCCCTTAAGTAATCCAATTTACCAAATTTCCATTACTAACAATTACTGCGATATTATCTCATTGATTACTGTACACGCAATAACCATTATCCTCGAATGGCCTCCGGGCCTTGATAAGTGGTAACTCCCATGTATTAAAAAAAAAAAAACTGTTTTTCATTAATAATTACTTTTCTACCTTATTGTTTTCCGTAATTTTTGGATATGTTACTATTTGTGACATAACAATTACGTAGCTATGCCATATGTTTCACTTGGAATTCAATATTTTTTCGTCATTATAATATAGAAGAACTAAAATAGGTTTTAAATCGAAATTATAGAAAATATTTTCCCAAGAAAAACAAAATAACGCAATGTATTTTCTTAAAAATGTTTATTTCATTTAAATATTCAACAAAAAAATTTTATAACTTTATTTCCTTTAATCATTAATTCACAAAATATTTTTTTTCTTATTTAAAATTTTTTTTTCATGATTTCATTTTTTTTTTAATTTTTTTTTTTTTTTGTAAATTTAGATCAAAAAATTTTTTATTTTTTTTTTTTTTAAACTCAGGTGAAACAAATAAAAGTTAGATTTCATTTTTTTTTTTTTTTCTATTAGTTGAAAATAAAATCTTTTTTTTTTTTAAAAATAGAAGGAAAACATTTTAAAATCAATAAAATAAAGTTTTTCTGGGGGAATTTTTTAAAATCTAATAAAAAAAAAAAAACAAAACAATAAAGCCCGAGGACAACATCCAACTTTATCTAAGTGGAGAGGCACAAATGCATATGTTGGGATGGGGATGGGGGGGGGGGGGAGAGGATTTATTTCAAAATGGAAAATGCCTGTGCACCCCCTCCCCATTTTGGGGAGTTGTGAAGAAAGAGCTTCGCAATCCCAACCTTCTGAAGTAGCAAGGAAAAGACAAGGGCGAATGGAAAGAATACCAGGATATGCAACACGTCGTATTCCTCAATGATCACCCATTTATCACTGACCCGGCTCAACGCTGCTTAACTTTCGTGATCTCAAGTTGGTATCTATTATTAATTACTCCACTAATGCGATATAAATTTCTTTAAAAATTTGTATAATAAACTGATATTATCGTCATGATTATCTGTCCATGTTCCTGTTTACTTCCCTCCTCATGAGGGCAGAGTTAGACACAAGGTCGGTTTGTTGACGTGGGGGGGGGAATTCAGCAACCCCCCACCCCCAAAAGGGGGCACTCTGGATAGGAACAAAAAAATAAAAATTATCATGAAGGATTTCCCTTCCACTGACAAAAGACAGAAAAGGTGAAGTGTAGCATCAGAACAGATACTACACTGTATTCCAAAGATTTTTATAAGATAGTGCTCAGTAACAAGTAGAGCTACATTTGAAACAATTTTTTTTATTTATTCAAACAATTTTGGCTACATATAGGGATACATGTTTCAGTTTCTTCAGGCTATATTAAATATGCTATATAAAGTATATTTAATGCGACTTGGAGAAGACTGACTTTCTCATAAGTTGCTACTGAAACATGTATGCATATATGTAGCCGAAAATGGCTACATGTGTGCGTACATGTTATAAAATTTATATTATGTATGCACACATGAAGCACATGAAAAAATATGTTGAATGATGACATAAATGCAGTCAGGTTTCAATCCCAGTTCGCATCAAAACCCAATTACATTCATAAATATTAAACACATTTTTCATAAAAATAAAACGTTCAATAATGACGACAAATGCAACCATGTATTGATCAAAACAAAATCGATAACAACTACATTGGTGTTGCTACTGATTTTTTTTTTTTTTTTATAAAGCTCTACTAAGGTACGGAGCACAATTGAAATGCAATAATTGCCTTAAAGCTTTCATTTATTAATTTCAAGATTGATATTTAAAAAAAAACAAAAAAAAAAAAAAAAAAAGTTTTCTGTTTAAACATGAAACTGCATGAGGTTAGTTTTTGATTAATTTTTGTTTAGTTTCATTTTATTTCGAACTTGTGATATTTTCTTGCCTCTTTACAAGTGCAGATTATGCACAAAGTCAGGTTTTAACATGGAGAAAACCCAACTTCCCAGAAAGGGGTAACCTGGATTGAAACAAAATTAAAATTGCTCCAGCCAGGAAAGATTTCTAGTCATGGATTCGAACAGATAATACAGTTTGCTCCTAACCAACAAATACTTTACTTCCTTAGTTATGTCAATTGTATATATGTGTGTGTCTGTGCATATATGCACAGACACGTAGGGCGAGCCAAAAGTAAAAAAAATGTTTGTCGAAGTGTAAGAGATAGACTTCAAAGTTGTGTAAATCAAGAAGGAAAACAGTTTGAGCACTTGCGTTGATAAATAACATTTTATTTTCATTAATATAATTTGCTCTTATTACTTATAGTTGTACCTATACGTGATCTCTTAATCTTTCTTTTTTTTAAATGGTAGTCATCACTTATTAACTCAAGGCCGGGAAGCCACTCGGAGATAAGGGTTATTGTGTGTACAGTAATCAATGGGACAATATCGTAGAAATCGTTAGTAATGGAGATTTGATAAAGTGTCGTACTTAAGGGGGCGATTAATCAGGAATTTGTTTATGTTGGACTTGTTGTAGTCAGGGAGGAAACAGGCAAACGGAAGAGAGTTCCACAAGCGTGCACTTCTAAAAAAAGAAGCTTTGTTCATGGAATCTACGCTTTGATTTAGGCACAGATAAAGAATGGGGAAAATTATTGACAGTGGTTTCAGCTAGACGGGTGTTTTTACTGTCCACTTACTTTTGGCTCACCCTGTGTGTGTATAATATATTTTATATATATATATATATATATATATATATATATATATATATACACACACACACACACACACACACACACACACGTAATGATATACATATGTTAAAGAAATTCTGATTTATTTATATATCATATTCCTTTTGAAATAGTTTTGAAGGACATTTATTAAAAAAAAAATTTTTTTAAATAATTTCTCCTTGTTAAAAAACTGTCAGATATTCTTTAAATAAAACGATTTTAAAATTGTAGCAATTTAATTTTTAAAAAATAATATTTGTCTTCTCACCATAAAAATTAACGATCAATTATAACGGGTTTCAAGGCGACAAAACAAATGTTGTTTTCTGAGATTTATTGTACAATTGTATAGGATTCAATTGACACAACACCATAATTTGATTTGGGAACAATTCATTTTGAAATACGTAATAAGAATTTTTTTTCCCTAGCAACGTTAAATTACTCACGATCTTTGATGATCAGACAGTCTCATTTTTCTTGATTTATGTGCAAGGTAAGATATATATATATATATATATATATATATATATATATATATATATATTATAAAAGTGACCTTGCAGAACAGTTTCAACCAAACTACTCTGTCCATTTTTTAGGTCAATATATCTGAAACTGGATATAAGGAGTATTCAGACGCGTGAAACAAAATAGATTTTGTTTTTAACAAGAAAAATAGCTCCTATCGGGGGTCAAAATGCTCTATGCATATGCAAATACACATTTATATGCTTAATGTGTTAATTTGTAAAGTTTAGATATGCACGCGTTGTTAGCTCTGATGATAGCGAATAGCGTTAGAGATCTAAATGTTTTGGTTTCGATTCTAGCTGATGGTACCCAAGTAATGTTTCTTTTTTTTTTAACTTTTGAAATCACGACTATTTACTAGGTGCAATATAACAATCAATAAAGAATTGATTTAATAAAAAATTGGAAATCGGCATGAATTAAAATATATTTAAGTGTATTTCATGATCGGGCGACCGGTTATATATATATATATATATATATATATATATATATATATATATATATATATTGAGCACTTTTGAAGTAAATACTTCACGTATACGCATAAATTTATACTTTTGTTAATTAATTTTATGTGAGTAAATTAAGTAGTTATATACATATATATATATATATATATATATACACACACACACACACGCCAGGTTAAAGGTATTCAAGAATAACTAATGACTTAATGAGGTTATTAAAAGTGCTCAATAAAAGAAGAGCAAAATAATAAAAGTTTAACATCCTTAGATCTCCATCTTAATCATTCTAAAGAAATCAGTCCTGAAACCAAGATTTGAGGTTTCTTTTCTGAAAGTCAACCTTTTATTAAGTTGCTCGACGAGGACTCCTAGTTTTAACTAATCATTTGTCTGAAACATTAGCATGTCCAGTGTCGCAACCATATATATATATGTTAATTAAGCCATTATAGGTTCTATCCTTGTCAATAAAGTCTAGCTATACTGATGAGGAGTAAACTATGAAACATATATATGTAGATGACTTACTTTTATACACGTAGCAATTATTAATTAATTAGTAATTATTAATTAATTATTAATATTTAAATAAAAAAGTAAAAACGTCCTAAGATTTGGGCGAAAAAAAACTAAACAAAAGGGCAAATAACTCCTTTCTAACAATAAGAGAAAACGCTCAGGGAGCGAAATAAAGAAATTAATCGCTAAAAAAAAAATAAATAAAAATTCAAACAATATATATATATATATATATATACACACACACACTTTGGTGTAATTTCGCAACTAAAAAAAGTGCTCTTTATATGCATGGTTGCCAAAAGAGCACTTTTAGCGAGTTGGTGCAATTACACCAAAGTGCGGTATATACACCTACTTCTGGAGAACTAAATGTTCTGGTTTCGATTCTAGCTGATGGCACCCAAGTCATCCTTCAACTTTTGAAATCACTACTATATATTGGGTACAATATAATAATTAATAGAGAATTGACCCTATAATAAATATGAAATCTGCATAAATTATATCATTAAACATTTTATAACCCCACAGCCTGCTAGTGTGTGCATGTATATATTATTTTATATATATATATATATATATATATATATATATGCAAAGGGCATCTCAGAGGTCGCACACCATATGCTCACTTTTGTTTTTTTTTTTGTTTCAGATTACGGCTGAGAAATTAACAGGAAAGAATTTAATTTTGTTTTTATTTTTGAAAAAGATGCCATTGTTGCTCAGGAATTCAATCACAATTATCCTGTACAAGAACAATCATTGCGTTACACCACAGTCCACTGTTTGGTCAAGCGCTTCAAAGTCAGTTGCTGACCATGAGAAATGTGGCTGACCAAGGAGTGCAACTGATGAAAAGCACGCACCATAATTTTTGTGAAATGTTGTGCGAAATCAAAATGAAGGAAGCATTGTATTCTGAATGTCAACCGATCAACACTGAGAAGGGTTAAGAGTTCGGTCATAGTCGGCCGACATATTTCCTAATTTCCAACATAATTGCTACCGGACGCGGTGACAAATCAGTTCCTTTACTTTTTTTCTCTCACATCTATCTCTCCCCCTGCGCATGTACTTTTTTTTTTTTTTTTTAAAAAACGTTTTTCCGATCGTTCTCTTTTTTATCATTGGTACGTTTTTCGATCTTGTTTTGAGTAAGAATTATCAAAATTATTATTTTTTTTAAAGAATTATTGAAAACACTTTAAAATCTTTTTAAGTAATGAACTATTTTAGTTTGTAAAGCAACGCCAGTCACAGAACTGTGCATCACCAAAAAGAGTAATTAAATTTTTTTTTAATCGTTTTGTTCATTTTTATTGTTTTTCAATAATAGCCTTTTCTCCTTTTTTTTATTTTAATAAATCACTTCACAATCTAACAGTAAAACTGATTTGCCTTGTCTCTGCTTCCAGTAGCGCTACATTGGAAGTTAAGTTCGTTCGCTGACTATAACCGACTGTTTTAGAAAAAGAGAATTTCAATACAAGAAGGGGGGGGGGGTTGAGCATCTGTTATGCTAATGATCAATGAAATTATAAAAACTTGGATAAAGCATAACTTCTGGAACATCCTGCATATGCGAATGTGCGTATATATATATATATATATATATATATATATATATATATATATATATATATATATATATATATATATATATAAAAACTTTCATGTGAAAACATTTTTAGCCATAATATTCTTTAACCATTAAAATGTATCGACATGTAATACAATATTTATTTTATTTTTGGTTAATTATTATTATTTCATCAATCTGTTCAAGAATTTCGAAAACGGATTTTAAAATGAAATGAATTAAAATGAAAATAAATAAATAAATAAAAAAGGATTTTTTTTTTTTTTTTTTTCCATTTTTGTGCTGAGAACACTTCTCTGGTGAAAATAGTTTAAAAAGAAAATCTCAGCTGACAATTTTACGAATGCGATTACGTTTCGCTTGACCATTTCCATATGTTTCTCTCATATTTATAAGAAAAAAAAAAAAAAAAAAAAAATTTACATTTTGCTTTTTATTTCACAAAAATCTTTTTGAATCCATGAATTTGTTAGACTAGCAGAAAAAAGAATTTAGAAAAAAAAAAAAAAAAAAAAAAAAAAAAATTTAGAAAAAAAAAAAAATTAGAAAAAAAAAAGAATTTAGAAAAAAAAAAAAAAAGAATTTAGGAAAAAAAAAAAAGAATTTAGAAAAAAAAAAAAAGAATTTAGAAAAAAAAAAAAAGAATTTAGAAAAAAAAAAGAATTTAGAAAAAAAAAAAGAATTTAGAAAAAAAAAAAGAAATTAGAAAAAAAAAATTTAGAAAAAAAAAAAAAGAATTTAGAAAAAAAAAAGAATTTAGAAAAAAAAAGAATTTAGAAAAAAAAAGAATTTAGAAAAAAAAAGAATTTAGAAAAAAAAAAAGAATTTAGAAAAAACAATTATGAAGAAAAATTAAGAAAAAAATTAGAAAAATTTTTTTAGAAAAATAAATTAAGAAAAAAAATTAGTAAAAAAAATAAAAAACAAGAAAGAAAATCAGTTTTACATACCAAAAACTAAACAAAAGAGAAAAATATCGATATCGTTTTAATAAGACAATTGATAATATTTACATTTACAGGTCTTTGATAGGCGTTGGGTGGGTGGGTATACACGAGAAAAAGGGAGATAATCCGGATAGAATAATTATTCTTAATTACCTCCCATTTATTATGCCTCCTTCGTTAGTTGTTGCGTCCTCTAAGAATTAAAAAAAAAAAAAAAAAAAAAAAAAAACACCTTAGCAGCCCTCGGCTAAATTATTCAGTAACAGCTTACAGTCACAGATCTTTTGTCACGATTCTTTGCTCGGGCTCGTGTCCTCTTTTTTTCGGCAGTTATGTTGATAAAATTCTGCACAAACAAAAACAAAAAAATTATTTATAAAAAATTAGAATTGCAAAAATGCTAAAAAAAAACAAAAATAAATTAAAATTTTCCGTCAACATCGATTTCATCAAGAATTCAATATCTTTTTACAAAAATACGCCCCAAGATACATAGAAATTATTTCTAGTTTTGCACCCCCCTTTTTTTTGTTTTTTTTTAAAAATAATTATTTTGTTCTAGCTAAGGACTGAGCATCCTACTTGATGTCAGACATTCACCTGCTATCTCGGACAGTTCAAGTAAGATATCTTTTAAAGATTCCAACTGTCCCTTTAAGTGAAATTCTTTGTATCTCTCTTGCACTTTGTTCATCGGGTATATTTTCCAAGTAGTTTTTGAAAGTTTTTTTTTTTTACGAGTCCAGTTACTCCTATAATTACTGGAGGGAGATTTCCTAAGATTCTGATTTCTTTTCATTTCGTACATAAGACCTTTGTATTTCGTTATCTTTTCCATCTCAGCTTTGCGCTATTTTTATTTCGCATTACAAGATCAAAGTGTAGTATCTGTTTTTCAGATGCTGCACTTCCATTTTATTGTTCTCTTTCGGTGGAGGAGGAGTCCTTCACGACTGAGACAATTTTTTTTTATTTTTGTACCTTTTCTCCACGTTAAAAAACGATTCTGGTGTCTAACTCCATCCCGTGGGGAAGCATTGTAAATAGGTAGAATAATTAAAATTAAGATTGAAAAAAAAAAAAAAAAAAATCCTTATTTCGATGAAAACCTGTTGTAAATCATTCACACTCACTCGGCAATTAAATAATGCAGGTTTACTTCTACTCATAATCCGGATTAATACCTTTCGTGTCTGAACACACAAAGTTTACAGTCAGGCCTCAATGACAAACAGCATGAGATATGCAGGAGACTGAGACTAATGACAGAGATTCTTCAATTTTATTTTAAATAAACTTTCATTAATAATTCCCATCAGCCTTTTGTTTGTTATTTCGGTTGTGTTTTTCTGTCTTGTGTTTTACCGTTGTCTCTGAAGAATTTGGATAATCCCTTCCCGTATTTATTTATTTTTTGATCCTGGGAAAATTTTTTTTTTATTATTATTGCGATCCTATCTCTACAGTCCCCAGTGGAGATAGCACAGGTCGTAACAATATATATATATATATATATATATATATATATATATATATATATATAGAAATTTATAAAATATACATGGCGATTAAGCTACACTGAATATATATATATATATATATATATATATATATATATATATATATATATATATACCTATGTGTACACACATACATGCACATATATATATATTAATTATTAGTTAATAAATATCAAATAATATTTGTGAAATTTTAGTTTCGTTTGAGAGAAAAAAGTTTTTGAGGGACATAACGAGTACAAACTGTAAAATAGTTATTCAACATCAATTAAGAAATATTCCCTTAATTTCAATTTCTTCTTAAAACCCCTTAAGCTTTAAATTTTAAACATTTTTCTACAAACAAAATCACGTACTAATGGATTTTAATCAAAATTAGAATAAGTATTCTAGACGTAAGGTTTAGTATCCAGAGTTTAAGCTTTATAATCTATATGGCAAGTGCTCGCCTGAGCTCCAATCTATGCCCCCCCCGCCAAACTTTCACGAAAAGCACTCATCTAGCTGAAACCACTATCAACAATTTCCTCCACTTTGTCTGTGCCTAGACCTCAACGTAGATTCCATGAACAAAGCCTCTTTCTAAGGATTGTATGTCTGTGGAATTGTCTTCCGTTTACCTGGTTTCAAGCTGACTACAATATGGTTGTTTTCAAGACCAATGTAAACAAGTTCTTGATGAGCCGTTCCCCTCAAGTAATCCAATTTACCAAATTTCCACTATTAATGATTAGTACAATATTGTCCCATTGACTACTGTACACTCATTAACCCTTATCCTCGAGTGGCCTCAGAGCCTTGATAACTGGAGACTCCTTTGTAAAAATAATAAAAAAAGTGGTGCAAAACTGGGGAAATCCATTTTACCAGCCCTACGGCAGGTATTCTCGTCTCTCGCATGCACACACACACACACACACACACCCACAATTGTGGCCATTTGTTTTATGGTCTCAACTCACCCTTTCTCCTTTGGACATTTTTTTCGCTCTTTGATTTGGACTGTCAACAACCAAAGGTGGAGCCCCAAGGTCAAACACATCACGGATCAACAAATTCGCCTGAAAAAAAAAAAAAAAAAAAAAAAAAAAAAAAAAAAAAAAAAAAATTTTGATACTGAGAATAAATTAACTGAATTTCTTACTGCATTATTGTGATTTCAATATTTGATTCTGGCTAACACACATATTTTTTTTTTTTTTTTTTGAGCACTCTAGATTGTCTAATTTATTCGCCTTGTTTGAGGATCTGCAACCGCTCTCATCCATTAGTGTTTTTAATGCAGGTAAAACCATTACGGTAGAGAAGTACTGTCAACAAATGAATGCAATGCATCAGAAACTTTGATAACAACTCTCAGCATTAGTCAACAGAAAAGGCCCAATTCTCCTTCATGACAATGCTCAATTGCACGTTACTAAACCGACCATGCAGAAGTTGAATGAATTGGGCTACGAAAGTCTGCCTCATCCGCCATACTCTCCAGACCTCTCACCTATCAACTACCACTTTTTCAAGCATCTTGACAACTTTCTGCATGAAAAATGCTTCAAAAACCTAAGCGATATCAAAAACACTTTCAGTGACTTCATCGCCACCAGAACGCAAGATTTTTACGTTGCTGGCATAAATACACGTTGTTTTGCGTTGGCAAAAGTATGTTGATTCTGATGCTTATTTTGATCAATAAATTTTTCGGTACTTGTAGTTTAATCAAGACATTAAAAAATGAAAATATCAAAAAAAAGGTTATATTGTATGTATCCGTTATGGAACGAAGATCTCGGAAAAAAAAAAATTTCACTTAATTTCATCAAGTAGTTTTTATTTTACAGCGAAAAACTAATTTGTTATGATACCGAGCAAAAGGTTCGATTTTTAGGAAGAAAAGCTAGAATTAAAGATGGGGGGGGGGAGTGTCGGCACTTTAACTGGAGTTATCTCCACGTGGTGTTTGTAAACTCCAAACAAAAATTAAGAAAAATTCCAAGATGTCTGCCTTCAATGTGCTCTCATAAAAACATTTTTCCGCTGTAAAAACAAAAAAACAAAACAAACAAACAAAAAAAACCTACTCAATCAAATTAAATGAAAATTTTTTTTCAGAGATCTTCAGTCCAAAACGGATACGTACAATAAACATTTTTTTTCCGATATTTTCATTTTTGAATATCTTGACTAAACTGTACAAGTACCGGTTTTTCTTTGAGCCGAGATATGTTCATCTGAATTTAAAAGTTTAAAACTGCAAGAAATTTCTTGTCAAACTGTTTTATGATTCGAACATCCTAGATTGTCTAATGTATTTGTCCGAATTTGACATTTAATAGTTCTTAATTCCCTTCATTCAAGTCAAATCATTTGCTATTCACGATGTTAGAAACTTATCAATAAAAACTAATCAACCCTTGACTCATCGCCACACTGTTGCATCTGTGTTTTACAATTACTTTTTTTAATGGAATATGTTCTGATGAACTCATAACACTTCTGCCCCCTAGACGAACATACTCCCAACTAAACCACCATACAGCAAAATCCAAGCCCTTCACTGTTGGGGTCTCTAGAGACCGGAAAACCTTCTACTCTAATAGTTTCCTCCCTCGGACTGCTAGACTTTGGAATTCCCTATTTCCTGCATCCCTGATTGTACTAACCTGCAAGTTTAAATGTAATGTGAACAAACAGCTCACTGTTCAACTCTTCACAGTTTCCTGTTAGACACGATTCCAAATAGTAGGCCTTTATATTCCAAGTGGCAATATGCCTTGTTTGAGGTGAAAAAGAATTTTAAAAATAAATAAATTAAAAAATCTTTAAATTGTTTCCGACCAGTAATATATCCACACTGACAATGCCGGGTAAATACTGCTAGTAATGTACATAAAAATTGTTTAATTATAATTATCAAGAATACTTAAGGATGGGCACCGTCTGCAGAATAAAAACTAAAAGGCAGTCAACTAGCATTTATGTAATGTTCACGACTTCCACTCATTTGAACATTCTAGATTGTCTAATGTATTTGCCCGAATTCCTCGTTTAATAGTTTTTAATCCCCTTCAATCCTGTGGCAATTGTTTGATGGCCCTAAAGTAAATGCTTAGCAAATGGAGCAAAAGGTAGGTTCATGGATGTGTTTGAATCTCATGACCGGCAGGAATTGTTACCTCCTACACTGATGGTCGCATAAGCATGAAAAACAAATGTCTGTCAGTATAAAGAATAATTATTGCTTAAAGATTTATATATTTTTCTTAAGTAATCCTATGTCAGTAGGTATGGGGTGAAGCATTAACAAATTCGAGGTTCGCCAATAAATTATAAGATCTATATATTTTTCTTAAGTAATCCTATGTCAGTGTAAGATATAGGGTGAAATTTCAAACAAGTAAAATATGTTTATTTTCGTAAAATTGCGTTGCAATTTGGCTTTTAAGCACACCTGATGTGTATTTTATTTCATTCTAATTAAATCAACACTTCTATAACGGAACTCGCACCCCTGACGTTAATCTCACGTAGCCAATGCACCATTCCCGACATTTCAAAATACAACCGCTGAGAGACAACGTGCGGATCTTTATTACTGATTTTTCTTTCTCCAACTTTACAACATGGCAAAAAAAAAAAAAAAAAAAAAAAAAAAAAAAAAAAATACTGAGGATGGAGTTTGACTCCGAAATATATTTTAATTATAAATTTCAAACAAGTAAAACATTTGTTTATTTTCGTAATATTGCATTATAATTTGGCTTACAAGCGCACCTGATGTGTATTTTATTCAAATTAAATCAACGCTTCTATAACAGAACTCACACCCTTGATGCTTATATATATATATTTACAGATAAGAATAGTGCTGAAATAACTTCAAGTATCTGATTAAAATTGCATCTTACAACATTGGAGCATGCTATGAACCAAAAGAGCGTAAGATCTATCAGAATTTCTGTGAGGACAAATCATGGGTCAACATGAAAGTGGTTTTAGTCAACACAAAATTGCAGAAAATCTTTTAGCCCTTTTCTACTGTTAATAGAGTTATCGTACAATTCACAAGAAAGTGTGCAAAAATTCTCATCTTCGTTGCCCCGAGCCCTCTGAAAGAACTTTGCATCTTGTGAAAAGAAATGTTAAAGAGGATTTTCGGTGAAAAGCCTTCGACATTTCAACAAAAGCTCGTGCCAGTCCCAAAACAGCGGTCAGGTATCTTCATAAGCTGGACTACTATGGTAGAGCTGCAAGAAGGAAACCTCTTCTTCGTCCTGTCAATATTAAATGTCAAGCGCAAAAAAGATTGGGCTCGTGAGATGGAGAGACCTATGACCTTTTGGACTAATGTCATTCTCTCTGATGAGTCTCGATTTGTATTATTTTCAGACATTGGAAGTATGGAGGCTCGCTCAGCAAGAGTTTGACTTAAAAAGACTGCAGCCAACACTAAAACATGGTTTTTTTTTTTATTATGGTATCGAGTGCAATTTGGAGTGATGGTCACTCAGACCTGGTGGAGTGTGAAGGAAACATCAATTCTGTTAAATATGTTTCAATATTACATGAAGGACTCCTACCAATATTCTCAAGTGGTAAAATGTATCAACTCCTTGTTTATGGAAGATGGAGCTCCTTGTCACTCTGCTAGGGCGACACAACATTGGCTGAGCCTAAATGGGATTGATAAGCTTCTATGGTTAAGTCAGTCCCTGAATATGAACCAAATTGAAAACTTTGGGGGTAAATTAGACCAGAACCTTCGCAAAAAGAAAAAGAAGCCATCTTCTAAGCCTCAATTTCTAGCATTATTGCGTCCAATATTGCTAAAAATTCTTCAAGATGAGTTTCGTCAACTGATCTATGCCGTGTCTAGAAGGATCCAAGCATTAAAAACAGCAAAAAAAATATCAACCAAATATTAGTCATTAAATTTATTTTTGATTTTATTCTATAAATTATATTTTTATTGAAATAAATTGTTTCTAAGGGTTTCTATTCTTTTTTGTCGTGTCTGTGTATATATGCTCTGTAAGCGTAAATCCATTTCTATTGAGCTTATTTAATCATGGCAATTTAGAAAAAAAAAAGATCTTTATTGAATATATACATTATAAGTATATCTTTTTTTATAAACGGACATTCATATAGATTAACAAAAATTATGGATTATTTTTCATAATTTTTGGAATTTATACAAATTTCAACATAACACGAGTATGTAATGTCACCTAAAATGAGTTTTGTTCTTTAAAAATACAATGTTCATAGCAAAAGGGTATAATCCGTATCGATAAAAAAATTGTGTTCCTTTCTTAGATTGTTAGCAAAAATTTTTTTATTTTATTTGTAAACGTCTTTGGTTTTAAATAATTTATACGCGTCAAGAAATAGTAAAAAAAAAAAAAATGTTTACCTGAAAATGTTGATGCGTCCCTGAGCCAAGCAGCTGACAAAAGCTGTCGTACTGTTTCTTCCTCGCCCAACTATTTAAATAAAGGCACTCTGGTCCGATCTTAATCATGACAACTGGATATTCAAATTCCTGAAATAAAATTAAAAATGTTGGCAAGACATTCTTCAATTTCTTGAAATGTCATAAAAAAAAAAAAAGAAAGATTTAAAATCCTAAGGGATGAAGGGCTAAGCTGGTGGGACTCAACTTTTTATTTGTGTTTTTTTAATTAGTTCACCTGCTTTCAGAATTGTGGAGATGAAGATGGTTTTTTTTCGCAATCCCTAACATTCTCCTTCAAGTACATTTTCTCAAACTTGGGAATCTTTAAGCCGAACTCCAGGTGTGTGTGAGAGAGAGAGAGAGAGAGATATGTTATTTTCAAACTGAACTCTTTATATAATATACTAGTGGGGGTACCCGGCATTGCCCGGGTGTTTGTAGGTGTGGGTGTATGTTTTTTTTTTTTGTGCGTGTGGTTTAAAGTAGAACAGTGGGGGTGGGGATAAAACAAAACAAAAAGGAAATTTAACCCTGTTAAAAAAAAAAAAAAGAAAAAAAAAAAAAACTATGTTAAACTTCTTAAAAAAAATAAAAACAAAAAAATCTTTTGTAGGTGTAAAAAAAAAAAAGGGGAAGGGGGGCAGGTAGGCTCGAACCCGGAGCCTTGAGGCCAGTAGGCTGACGCAAACACATGCGCTACGGCGACGGAAGCAATGTAACACATTAAACATAGCGATTAAAAAGTGAATGAGTTCAAATTGAGGTCAGACATAATGCTATTCCGCAGTTTTTAAGCGCGTGTTTAATGAGGCCACATCCTTTTACTGCGGGACAGTTCTTTTGAGTTTGTTTACTCAACGTGTTGGAGAAAACCAGCTCCCCCGTTTATTAGAGGAGTGTCCAAATGAAAGCAATTGTCTGATATGATGGTGAAAACCAACATTGACCAAACTCTCGTGTGCTGGGAAACTGCTGATATGATTCAGTTTCGCTTTTTTATACTGAAAAGCGAAAAACATGCGGCGATCGAAAAAATCTCGAAAAGAGCGCATAAAAATCGGAGAAATTAAAGATAGACGCGACCCTCATTCTTAACTCGTAGGTATTATTATTTAGACAGCATATAAAAAGTTTTATGGAGTGAGCCGACCGAGCGCCCCCTGGAAAAAAGCCTTTTTGCGGACATACACAAAAAGTGCACACACACTAACACACATTTTCGCTTTTATATATATATAGATGTAGATAGTTCTCAATATTGTACAAAATTATTTCTTATGGATATATGATTAACAATCCATCTTCGAAAGGCTCAATTCTTACTACAAGCAACAATAACTGAGAATAACCGAAAAAATTAAAACTTTTAACAAATCATAGTTGATAGATTAAAAACTGTGGATTAAATAAAGAATTCAAATAACATTTTGGTCACATCTTTGAAAAGCATTTCTAAAGCTAATTAAAAACTATTAGAAAACCAAAATTCTAATGAAACATTTTATTAAAATCATTTTATGTAATCACTGTGGCCATTTCTTCAAAATGCCTTTGTCCAGTTGATATAATGTAAACATGTACTTTTGTCACTGGCTGGCGCAACAGCGAAGTAAAAAGTAATTTTTAAGTGACCTTGTGAATGGTGTGTATATGCGAACTCCTCTCTGAATATTTGGTCTACTTTTAAATCGATAAAAAGGGATAATTAGGGGTAAATTCAATTCGTTTTTTTTACTTGTAAAAATAGCTGCTAAGGAGTCAAAATTGAAAATAAATTGGACCTTGGCAGGAGTAAATCATCTATTTTCTGAGCATGTGTACATTTTTAGCTTGAAGCCTTTTTTTTTTTTTTTAAAATCTATTTGGTAATTGCTCAGACAGTAACGAAGGCTGAAGTGCTAAATAATGACCGAGTTCGTCTTTGATGTGAAAAATTCTTGAGCTGATATAAATGATACGAACCTCAATGGACTTGAGGACATCTCTGAACGTTGATCTTTGTTGTCGACGATCTTTCTTGGCGCGATGTTTGCTGCCGTCTGTTGCCAATTGTTTCAAAGATTCACATAAATCGACCATGTCTTCACCTTCAAATTCCTGGAAAGAGAGAAAAAAACAAAAAAAAACAAGAGTCATAAGAAATCGTCTACTGATTATTTAACAGGTTATGTGCGTTTGTGGATGGGTTATTTAATCAGCATATCAACCTTTGTGGGTCATTTAATGCTGTTTTTTTTTTCTTTTTTTTTCTATCAACCCCTTCTGGGCCATTCAATGCTGAATCTAGTCATTTTGGGGATAATATTTGATGTCGTATCCAGTTATTTTATAGGAGACTTATTCTTGAAGCTCTTTGTATTTTCAATCGTTAGTTTGTAGCTTTTGGTTGGGTTGTTTTATAGTGGATTTTATCATTTTTGTTCTCTGTCTTGCAGGATGCTTTTGCAGAATATAAGGTTTTTGCGGGTTATATTTTTTGGGAGAGTCCTATTTCTTTAATGTAAAATAAGATTTTTCTGGTGTTGTTCTCTTTGAAGATTATTTGAAGATCTATTTCTTTATAGTGTTTTTCCTAATTTGTGAAAGATCTGTGCATTCAGTTTTACAGTAAGTGGTACTTGACAGGGAATGGGTTAAGTGTGTGTGACCTATTCTAAGTCTTGTTAAAATGGTGCGTTTGTGTGATTTCAACTTTGATTACTAATGTGTATAGGATTCAGCTATAATAATATTATTGCCCAATGAAATGGGGGGGGAGGTGAGAGGGAGAGACAGATAGACAGACAAAGAAAGAGAGAGATGGGAGAGAGAGAGAGAAAAAGAGGGAGAGGGGAGAATGAGAAAGAGAGAGAGAAAAAGAAAGACAGAGAGAGAGAAGAGAAAGAGAGAGAGAAAGAGAACGACAAAAGAGAGAGAGACAAAGAGGGAGAGGGGAGTGACGAAAATAGGTGATTTTTCTTAAATTAAAAATTAAAAATGAATAAACTGAACCAATTAAAATTATTTCGCACTCGAATATCTTTTTCCCCAGATTTCTGTGACGTTTGGTCAGGCTTGATCAGCTTTCGATGAGAACTACTGGAACAAGTCGAGCGAAATAAAATTAACATTTATTTATCGAATACGAAATACAAAAAATAAAAGTTAACAGAAAAATTTTTTTTATTATTTCTTTTTTTTTTTTTTTTTTTTTTTTTTAACTTTTCAAGAATTGTTGGCAAAAGGTGTGAAATTTTTGTTAAAGTTTATACCGTTTTTTTTTTTGTTTTTTTTTTGCAAGTCAAATGATTTGAAAAATAGAAATATCCACCTTCATATCCCCCCCCCATACTTTGTTATTTTTTTATTAATTTTTTTTTTTTTTTGTAAAAGTGTTGACTGTATTTTTTTTTCCTAGTGTTTAAATATTTGATCAGCGCTCGGCTTCTTCTGGCAGTTCTAATCAGCTGCCGATCGAGCCTGAGCCAATGTTATGGAAATCTGAGTGAAAAGATGCACGAGCACTGATCATTTTTTTTATTGTTTTATTTGTACTTAAAAAAATAAAAATGCATAACCTTTTTTAATTTTAAAAATTAAAATTTTAAAAATAAAATTAAAATGTAAAAATAAAAAATGAAATAAATTTAAAAATAAAAAAATTAAACTTATAAATAAAAATTAAAAAATTAAAATAAAAAATCTATAAAAAAAAAAAAAAAAGCTAACGATGACTTCTTTCTTACATCATCAATTCCTCTTTGCAGTTCATACATCAGTGCAATCGTCTCTCCTGCCACAATCCGTAGTTCGACGTCAGGACTGTCCAAAAGACCAATAATCTTGGACAAATAACTGGAAAAGAGGAAGAAAACCGTTTTGAAAAGTTTGCGAACAAAATGTTAAAAGACAAAAATATTAAAACGGGGGGGGGGGGTCGAAATGGTTTTTGATTACAGTGACTCTAATGATATAAATGACTTGTATTTGTGAATGGATTAAATAAAGGGTTTCGTTTAAAATCCAGAGTTCAAGATACACCCGAAGAAGGTCAGAAGTTACATTTAACAAAACGTTGTGCAAATAACATTCAAGATGAGAACAGTAATCCAAATAATACGAATAATAGTTTTTTGTATTCATTCTTTGTGGAAGGTTATCTTTACCTTCATAGTTGTTTTACGTTTCGGCCAACTAATTCTATAGCTTCTTCCAGGTCCATAGCGCAGTGGATAGAGGCATTGAGTCTCTACATCTTATCCAAAGCAGGCCAGAGGATTAGTTGGTAAAAAACACTGGCTACAGTTACAAAACTCTGCATTCTTATCCCGTCGCGTTAAGAGGGTCAGAGGATGAGTTGGCCGAAACGTAGCGAAACAACAACTATGAAGATGAGGAAAACAGTCTGCAAAAAACGAATACACAAACTATGAAACCATGTCTCGATATCTCAAAGGATTCTAAAAAATAAAAATAATATAGGTTTTGTTTTTTATTATAAAAGTTATTTTATCATAAACCAAGGCTGTACATTAACCACTCTCACCGTCGTAAACTCATAGCCACTCAAAGTGCCCGCAAGCCAAATAAATCTACATCCATTGTTCGGTCCTTTTGTTGCCATCATTGCCATACCTTGATTACAACCCACCTCAACTCTCCTTTGTCTACCTCAGTGAACAGCGTCCACTCTATTGTTCTCTCAAACTTATTTCCTCTTATTTTTTTGTTATATTTCTTTTTTCTCTTTCTCATCCAATACCTTACACCTGGGCGGAGGTGGATTCAATATCAATAATATCACGCAGGTCATCTGCAGTGGCGGAAAAGATTTTTTTTTTTTTTTTTTACCTTTCTGTCATTTCTTGAATACAACTGTCAGGCGCAATAGACAAGAGTAACGTCCAAGCTGAGAGCGCTGAAGAATGGAAAGCTGAAATGGATGTATTTTGACCGGCAGATTTATCTCCCTTGATGTAGGAATCTCTGAACACTTGCTCCAAGGAATCCATTACTTGTTTGATGATCTAGAAAGAAAAAAAAAAATGTTGGTTTATTCAAAAAACAGAACATAAATGAAACAAAACCTAACAAATTGAAATTTTATTGTATGAGGCATCGATATGTTATTTTGTGCGATATTTATTTAGAGAATTGTTATTTATGAAATTGTGAGTAAAAAATTATTTAATTGTATTTTTAGTTGGAAATTTTATTTATCACATGGTTAGCCTTTTCATCTGAAAAAAAAAACAAACAAAAAAAAAAAATGCGGTTTATAAAAGACAGTCTTAATTAAGCGTAGTTAATAATTAACAAATGTCCACAAAGACAGAAAACACCATGAAGAATCACCACCAATTTGTCTGATGCCAAACTAAGTCGGGACGAAGACCTTCTCCAGTCTTCCATTCCAGCAAAGGTAAACGTGTTTTTTTCAAAAAAAAAAAAAAAAAAAAAAAAAAAAAAAAAAAAAAAAAAAAAAAATTAATTAATTGGAAGGATCATCTTGAAATTTTTTGTGATAAAAGAAATTTAAGAGAATAAAAAAAAAAGTTGAAGAGGGTGAGAAAAAGAGAGAAAGGAGATGAGGAAAAGAGAGGAGAGAAAAAAGTAAAAATGGAGGGAACTGAAGAAAGGAGAGAGAAAGGAAGAGGATGAGCGAGGGAGGAGAAGAGAATAGGAAGGGAGGAGGAAGGAGGGGAGAGAGAATAGGAAGGAAAAAGGGAAGGAGGAAAAAGGGAAGGAGGAAAAAGGGAAGGAGGAAAAAGGGAAGGAGGAAAAAGGTAAGGAGGAAAAAGGGAAGGAGGAAAAAGGGAAGGAGGAAAAAGGGAAGGAGGAAAAAGGTAAGGAGGAAAAAGGTAAGGAGGAGGGGAGGAAGGAAAAGGGGAAGGAGGGGAGGAAGGAAAAGGGGAAGGAGGGGAGGAAGGAAAAGGGGAAGGAGGGGAGGAAGGAAAAGGGGAAGGAGGGGAGGAAGGAAAAGGGGAAGGAGGGGAGGAAGGAAAAGGGGAAGGAGGGGAGGAAGGAAAAGGGGAAGGAGGGGAGGAAGGAAAAAGGGAAGGAGGGGAGGAAGGAAAAAGGGAAGGAGGGGAGGAAGGAAAAAGGGAAGGAGGGGAGGAAGGAAAAAGGGAAGGAGGGGAGGAAGGAAAAAGGGAAGGAGGGGAGGAAGGAAAAAGGGAAGGAGGGGAGTAAGGAAAAAGGGAAGGAGGGGAGTAAGGAAAAAGGGAAGGAGGGGAAGGAAAAAGGGATGGGAAATAAATAAAATAAAAGCATTACCCCCCCTCCCCAACATACACACACAACGTCCACCACATCTTTATGTACCTAGAATTAAAGTCTGCTAGCTTCCCATTTCCATATGACCTAAAGAAGGGTAGGTCGCATTTTCCAGACTCTTAAGCTAATGTTAAAAAATGTTTCTAACTTTTCGAAATCTATTTTGTGCTAATTACCGCTATCTCTTTTCTTATTGCAGCGTTGACTTAAAAACCCATAACTTAATTTTACCAATCTTGTCCTGCTTTTTTTTTTTTTGTTCTGAAATCTTTTGTCAAATATGCTATTAACCAATATTGTCGGGTTACATGTAAAACGAAAAGAAAAAAAAGTCACCCATGAAAACGAGAACCTTCCAAATTAAAACCTTGAACTATTATCTAAACTCAAATGTAAATTAATACAAAATTAAGCCGACTTCACAAATTGATAAAAGTTCATTATTGGATTTTAATTATAAGGTGAAGCTCGAATGATTCAAACTCAAGATAGATAACGCCAAAAACATCCCCACATAAATATGCGAGGGGAGATTATCTTTAAAAAGCGTCCTGTCCCTCGTACCTATTCCATTTTTTTTTTTTTTTTTACATAGGCATCACCACATTATCAAGGCCAAGAGGCCACTCAAGGATAAGGGTTAAAGAGTGTACAGTAGAAATTGGACATTATAGTAATCATTAGTAATGTAAATTTGGTAAAGTTGATAACTTATATGGAACGGCTCATCAAGAACTTATTTACGTTAGACTTGAAGACAACCATATTGTAGTCAGCCGGAAAGCAGGAAAACGGAAGACAATTCCACAGGCGTGCAGTTCGAAGAAAAAAACCTTGTTCATGGAATCTACGTTTAGGTTTAGGCACAGATAAAGAGTGGGAGGAATTTTTGATAGTGTTTACAGCTAGACGAGTGTTTCTTGTGAAAGTTTGGCGAGGGGGGACCATAGATTGAAGCTCATTCGAACACTTTCCATGAAAATAACGATACATCAGAGACAAACTCGCAACATCTCTTCTGTGAGATAAAGGTTGTAAGGAAGAGAAAAGGACATCTCCTACGAGGCTACAAAGTCTATTTTGAACTCTATCAAGGCAGGACAAGTCCTTTCTAGCAGCTCCTGCCCAGATGTGGCAACAGTATTCCATCCTTGGACATACCTGGCTCTTATATAGATAGAGAATAGCATCAGCAGTGAGATATCTAACGGATCGATAGAAAGATCCCACCATTTTTCCAGCGGCCTTGGCAACAGATTTGATGTACGTGTTCCATTTAAGATCAGGAATAATGGTCAAGCCAAGAAGTTTGTCAAAACTTGAGGCCTCCTGAAGACGAGAGCCATTCATTTCAATTGATGTCAGATGTGGATCAGAATGTTGATGATGTAAAGAGAGAAGCTTGGTTTTAGATGCATTAAAAGTAACCAGCCATTCCTTATCCCATTGTACTACATGCTCAAGATCAGAGGAGAGAGAATTGGAGAGAACTTGGTCGTTTACTGTCTTAGATGTGTTACCATAAATGGTAATGTCGTCAGCATAGATGTCTACAAATTTTTAATGGAAAGTAGATAATGCAGGGGATGTGTTATTGGCAGCTCCAGTAACTCTCGCTTCTCCTTTTTTTGTGCCTCAGTCCTCATTCAAATGAGTGATTTTTCTGACAAAGGGTGAAGAAAAAGCTGCTTTCCAGGTCGATAGTACTTGGTGAACAGTAGTCTGAGATGTCAGAAATTTTTCTATCTCTATGTCTATCCTTGTGGCCATGTCACTAGTAACGGTGCTGGAGGTAAACGTTTTGTCTGGGTTGACGTTATCCACCTGATAGTCAGGGACCCGAACCTTCGATTAACCAATAAGGAGGCTGTCCGATCAGCAGGTGCAAAATACTGGGGCTGCTGTATTGCCATTTGGTGAATGGATTCTGGACCATGCAGTAGTCTCTGGTGGAGCCTCTCGATGCCATACTAGTGGGTAATTGTTACAGCTTTACCTCATGTGCTACATAAAAAAATTCCTGTCCTTTTCTCTTTTACTTTCCCTCTTTATCCTGCTCTAACCAAGTATGCCGATCTGTTCCACAAATCCCAAAACCTCAACATGAAACATCTCCAGAAAAAAATCTCGAATAAACCTAGAACCCCATCTTCCAACGTACACCCTTACTACCACGTCTCCTTCTCCAACATCATGGGTCTACATTCTAACATTCCAGAGGTTGAAAGACAATTACAGGAGACGAAACCGGACATATTCTTTCTAAGTGAAACTGGAATACGGCCAACCACTTTCCTAGATGAGTTCATAATTAACGGATACTCTAACTTAACATCAAAATCTGACCCCCCAAGACCGCCATAGGCATAGAATATGTGCCTACATTAAAGATGACTTCCCGTGTGGCAGGGATATCTCTAGAGAAGATCCTAATTTACCTTATATGTGCTTCCGGATTGCACTTGCTAACACCACTGCATTTATATTTGCCCTCTATCAGCCCCATAACAGCGGATTTACTATCTTTAAGAGTATATCTAAGAAAATAGACCACATCCTGTCTGCACATCCCTCGGCTAACATTCACATCTGTGGTGACTTCAACATCCATAACGTGGAATGGCTGACGATGAGGAGAGGTTCTATCATGACTTTGCCATTGCTTATGACATCACTCAGATTGTTTGCGAGCCCACCCGTGTGCTCAATACTACAGGTCAGTATGCAAGCCTTCTAGACCTTTTTCTCTCCACTTCCCCATAGCTATGTTCATGTTCCGTTCTTTCTCCTCTAGGATCCTCCCATCACTCCGTCGTATCAGTTGAGATAAAAATGAAATCTAATAAGTCCCCAGACGTACCCCTCCACCGTACTGTATACCGATACTCTATGGCTGACTGGGATAGCTTCCGTACATTCATATCTGATCTCCCTCTGCATTCCATGTTTAAAAAGGATGTGTCCTCTATAGTATCAGACCTGACCGAATGGTTAATTGTAGGCATAGACCAATTCATACCATCTAAAAAATTCCAACAAAAACCTAACAGCCAGCCATGGTTCTCCCCTGAATGTGCTTTTTCCATAGCTACCAACATAATAGATGCACTGAGACTAAAGCTGTTTTCAGGAACGCCAGCAACCACTGTAAAAAAATAATCAAAAATGCAAGAGAGCTATATGCTCAGTCTGTTAAATTCAAAGTAGCTGAGCAGCGGATTGGATCCCACCAGTTTTGGCAAATAGGATCCTGAACAGAAGTGTGCGTTCTATCCCAACCATTATCAATGGACCTGAGGTCATCTTGTCAGCATCAGACAAACTATTTGCAAAGAACTTTGCAGCTAATTCTACCCTATGCGACAAAGGCCATCCACTCCCCATATTTCCTCCTATAACACAGAACACACTAGGTAACATACAAATATCTGTGCTTGAGGTCGCCAATCAATCTATGATTCCAGTAAAGCAACTGGCCCTTACAGCATCCCAATTATAGTGTTAAAAAAGCTTCAACCAGAACTTGCTCCCATACTTACGAAACTGTTTAAGTGTTGCCTTAATGAGAAGTACTACACCCTGGAAAACCTCATCAGTATGCCCTGTATTTAAGAATTCAGGTGATAAGTCATCTCTCTCTCAGTACAGACCAATAAGTCTCCTGTGTGTCATGAGTAAGTTGCATATTAAATAGAGAAATAGTCAACCACCTTAGCAGAAATAACCTTCTTAGTGACACGCAACACGGTTTCTGTTCTGCAAGATCTACAGTAGATGTGCTAACGGTTATATCTCATAGGATTAGTGAATCTCTTGACAAAGGCTTCCTTTCTAGGGTAATCGCTCTTGACATATCAAATGCCTTCGACAAGGTATGGCATAAGGGTCTACTTCACAAGATTTCCAGCTACGGTATAACTGAAAATGTTTTCTCAATCATTAAATAATTTCTCTCTGATAGGTTCATAAGAGTAGTGGTTGATGGACAAAAATCAGAGGCCTACAGTATTAATGCTGGAGAGCCTCAGGGGTCAATCCTAGGCCCAACTCTCTTCCTGATCTACATCAATGATCTCCCGAAACACATACTTAAATCATTCATTGACATCTATGCTGATGACACGACCATCTACGGCAACACATCCAAGGCTGTAACTGACAAAGTTCTCTCTGATTCTCTCTCCTCTGCTCTCGAGCGTGTGTTTCAGTGGGGGAAGATGTGGCTTGTTACCTTTAATGCATCTAAAACCAAATCCTATCCTTACATCATCAACGCTCTGATCTCCAGCTCGCATCAATTGAAATGGATGGCTCTCGTCTAGGAGAAGCCCCATGTTTTGACAAGCTTCTGGGCTTGACCTTTACTCCTGATCTGAAATGGAACACGTACATCAAGTCTGTTGCCAAGGTTGTTAGAAAGATGGTGGGATCCTTCTACCGCTCCAGAAGATATCTCACTACTGATGCAATTCTCTATCTATATAAAAGCCAAGTACGTTCAAGGATGGAATACTGCTGCCATATCTGGGCAGGAGCTGCTAAAAACAGCCTATACTGCCTTGACAGAGTACAAAATAGGCTTCGTGGTTTAGTGGTGGATGCCCTTTTCTCCTCCCTGCAACCTCTCTCCCACAGAAGAGACGTTATGAGCATATCTTTGTTTTATCGTTATTTCCATGGCAGGTGCTTGTCTGAGCTCCAATCTCTGGTCCCCGCTCACCAATCTTTTACGAAAAACACCTGTCTAACTGAAACCACTGTCAAAATATTTCCCCACTCTTTATCTGTGCCTAAACCTAAACGTAGGTTCCATGAACAAATCTTCTTTCTTAGAAGTGCACACCTGTGGAACTCTATTTCGTTTGCCTGTTTTCCACCTGACTACAACCTGGATTATCTTAAAAAATAAACCGTTTTTTTTTTTCCGTAATTAATGCGCCGACATTAACCGAGCAGAGGAACCGTTTAATATTTCACAAGAATTCTGTTGTAATTGGGGGCGGGGGCGTGGTAGAGAGTTGGGGGTGTTGTGGCGGCTGGTCCCTCCTGCCCCTCCACCGCGCCAAGTCCTGCATAATTTCCGGCCTTATTGTTGCCAAGAAAGTTTTTCATTACTAGAACAAATGTCTTCCATGCTTCCAGTTCCACTTTGTTCATTGAGTTTTCGAACTCTGGATTTCTGATCAGCTGTTGGAATTGAAGACCGTCAAAGATTCCAGCTTTCAACTTCTCCATGGTCAATCCTGGAAAAGCCTGGCACAAGTAAAGTAGACCAGTCCTTGTTCAGAACTTTGAACTGCTTGATCAAGCCGAACTTGATGTGCAGCGGTGGGAAGTCAATCTTTCACGATAAACACCCGTCTAGCTGAAACCATTGTCAAAAATTCCCCCCCCCCCACTCTTTATCTGTGCCAAAAACAAAACGTAGGTTCCATGAACAAATCTTCTTTCTTAGAAGTGCACACCTGTGGAACTCTATTTCGTTTGCCTGTTTCCCACCTGACTACAACCTGGATGTCTTCAAGTCCAACATAAACAAATTCCTGATGAACCGTCCCTAGACACTTTATTAAATGATAAGTGATGACCACCTTGTAAAAGAAAAAAAAAAACAGAGGGGAAGGAAAAAGGGAAGGAGGGGAAAGAAAGCAAAAGGGAAGGAGGAGAAAAGAAAGAAAAAATCAAGTTTTTTGTTTTTAAAATTCAACTTGATTTTCTTGTGTCTTTTTTATTAATTCTATAAGGAATTAATGTTGCTTTTTTGCATGAACGCATTTACAATAATGAAAATATATATTTTTTATTTACAATAATGAAAATATATTTTTATTTTATTTACAATAATGAAAATATATATTTTTATTTTATTTACAATAATGAAAATATATATTTTTATTTTATTTACAATAATGAAAATATATATTTTTTCATTATTTACAATAATGAAAATATATATTTTTTCATTATTTACAATGAAAATATGAAAATTCCTCAATTAAAATCAATTTTTGTTGGTGACAATTTTCTGCCATCTATAAATTCTCGGATAAGAGCAGCAGAAAAAAAAAAAAAAAAAAAAAAAAAAATGATCACCACCTTTTAATGTTTCTCAGTTACCAAACAGGTGAGACAATTCTACTGCCAAACCTGTCCCCGTAGAACCGAGAATTATAACGGAAACAAAATTAAAACGATTTGATATCTTAAAGTAAACTTTTTATTAATTCCCATTTTTTTTTTTTTTTTTTTTTTTTTAGGATTATTAGGTCAAACATAACTCAAAATAAAGAGATAAATACAGACTACAGGTAACACACTATCATCTTTGTTGCCGTCAATTATTTTTAGCTCAGTATACTTGTGTTTTGTTTTTACTAGTGATGGGATAATTCCAATATTTTTCAGTCCGAATCCAATACAATTATTGATTCTGTACAAAATTCCTGAATCGGATTCGTTATAAATCTCCAAATATTTAACTACAGAGATATGGTTCTTTGATTACTGTAAAAAGCATGTTATATGTGCACATATTTTATTAAACGTAAAAATACACTTATGGAAAACGGTTGTAGTTTTACTGGTAGTTTAAAATCAATAAATATTTATTTTATTATTACTGTTAGCAGTGAGAGATTTTTTTTTTAAATCAAATAAAAATATTAAAGATAAAAGAATCGTTTTTGGCATTGGAAAATAGGCAAAAAAAGTTTCTGATCCCAATTCGATACCCCAAAAAGTTCCAATTTTTCCAATTCTTGATTTCAATTAATCGTCCCAACACTGATATTCCCTACCGTGCATTGTTAAATGGTTTCGATAACAATGTCGTATGAATAACAAGGATGCGATTAGCTAAGACACTATTTTAGTCTCCATGAAGAAGTTTTTCTCACGTGAAACCAAAATTATTTTCAGCCACCTTTCACAAGCACAGACCGAGGCATGTGGTTAGGTCTGTAGTGAATAAGTTTAACTTTCAAAATCATACAGGGTTTACCTACTTCTAACTTAGATTTTTTGAGCTAGAGCACAATTTTACTACATTGAACGCAAGAGTTGAATTGTTGTTTCCTTTACTTCATGCTGTTGTTGTGGTACAACATTATCAAAAAACCATTTTGATGGTAGTTCACATTTAAATATCGTATGCAGTTCAATGGGATCGATTAAGTGGGATTTACAACACCGTTTCTCCGGGCAAGAGAGATAAACTGCTTAAAATGCGTTGTCAGGACAACTACAACCAGAAACCTATTCATCATATCCAGGAACTCGGCACTAGCTTCAAAATCAAAGCAAATCATGCAACAGTATAACATTGCCTTAGGGATGAGATTGCCATACACGGCTTGATTAACGGTATTTCTTTGTAAAGTGACTTATTTTGTTTGCCATCTGTATGATCGTACATGCTATTTCTGAATTTAATAATCAGTAAATCTTCCAACCTCTTTAAAAAAGTATCTTATTTTCAATTTCAGGTTCCTAGTAAAACAATCAATACAAGGATTATGGTTTTATTATGTTTGGGAAACCGGTCAAAATACTAATTTTCAATTTCAGGTTCCTAGTAAAACAATCAATACAAGGATTATGGTTTTATTATGTTTGGGAAACCGGTCAAAATACTAATTTTCAATTTAGCGATCTGACACACTTTGAGAATGCTAGAATATCTCTAAAACTTTGTATTCTTGACAGTTTTTTTTTTTTTTTTTTTTATTGCCCATTAGACTTTGACCCAGTAAAATGGTATGACAAGCCACTTTGAAAAATGACCTAAATTGGCCTCCACGAGAAAAACTTCATGGAGACATGAATAGTTTCCTAATAGTAAAAAAGCTGAAACTGAAATGACTTGACTCCTTCTCCATGTGTGTAGGTAGAGAGTGGTACAAAAAAGCAACAACAAAACCTGGATGATGTACTAGCGATATGTAGTGAAAACACATTCGAGTAATTTGAAAAATGTTTCTTTAGTGACAATAAATTAATTATTAGATTGAGCTGGCATCAATTTTTAAGATTAAAAAAAAAAAAAAAAAAAAATTTCCAGCTTTGTTTTCTGAAACAAATCCAATTAGTTTCATGTCATCTTCGGCTTTAAAGTCCTGGAGGGAGAAAGTCCCTTCTTTCATCTATTAATAGATACCAATTATCGCAGATTTCATTTTTTTTCAAAATTTAGACAAAAAAAAATGTTTTAAAAGGGAACTTACCGTAATGTCTCGACAAGCAACAAAGCTACAAATTGCCAGCGTATGAGCACACTGAAAAAAACAAAATAAAACTTTAAATAAATTAATAGATAAAAATAAAAAAATTACAGAAAAAGGAAATAAATAAATAAAAAAAACAGAACAGGTTTCAAAGATATGTTTAGAAGTAGAAAATTAGCTTTTTTTTTGCGGAGGATTTCAGTGCATTATTTTAGATGAAGAGTTTTGGTTAAATCACCTAATCACCCCCAACTACCGAGATGATAAAGTGTTAAATCCATGTTTTAAAAAAAAAAAACGATAGTTTTTATTATATTATTAGTAGGGCTAGGACAACAGCATATTCTTTTCATTGTTTTGACTCTAGTGTGTATCCGTTGATATCTTATATGCTTTTATATAGAGTAATATGGTTTTCGGTTGATTAACTGTGTCTGTGTCGGATATATACTTGAGAGCAAAAACAACAAAAAGAATATGCTGTTGTCACAGTTCTATTAGTGATTAATTTGAGCTTGTTTTTTGTTACCTGCTGTTAAGAATGGAGGTGTTGTCGCTTGACTATTAATGTCGTCGCTTGACTATTAATGTTGTCGTTTAACTATTAATTCCTTGTAGAAGATTATGCGCAAGTGCATGTCACACATGAATGACAGAAAATAGTATAAGTCAGTTGACTTGAGATGAACAATTTATTTTGGAAAGGAAGCAATGCAGAAGATGATACAAATTACACCTATCAGTCTTAGTCCGATATTACTCTAGTTTGTGTATCACAACTACCATGGACAGAAGTAATAAGTCTTCATTTTCATGCCCATAGCGTAAATGCGGTATTGTTGTGACATGAACTAGTTTAAGAGAATAGACCATAAGGATAACATACAACCCCCACAGTTTCAACCAAATTTCTCTTGTGCTACATCAATTTTTTTCAATATATTT
The DNA here is from genome assembly GCF_053919585.1 of Euprymna scolopes. Classification (NCBI taxonomy): domain Eukaryota; kingdom Metazoa; phylum Mollusca; class Cephalopoda; order Sepiida; family Sepiolidae; genus Euprymna; species Euprymna scolopes. The sequence continues at coordinate 69,367,108 of NC_136521.1, read as the reverse complement.
TTTGTAAAAGTCTTTTTTTCTTTTAAATTGTCGTAATTTTCATACACAAATAAATATAATCTGCATCGTTATTTACTTGGATTGTTTCCGTTCTCTGGCGGAAACTCAAGAACTCGCATAACACAGTTAAAAAGGAGAAAGTAACTTTGCCTAAAACAGAAAAGGAGTTAGCTCCCCTCGAAAGTTCTATCATGCTAACATCCACAAAAATCAATTTCGTCATAAACAAATGGGACAGCGATTCAATGGACAAGTGGTTAAGGACAGGCAAAACACGCCAAACAGTGAATTCGATGCCATTGACAAATATTGGGCAGACCTGAATAATCTTGCCCCCCCACCATCTCTATTTTTTTTTTATTTACATCCTTTTCTTTTTAAATTTTTTCAGCAGATTATTATCGAATGGAAACCAGTCTACCAGATTATCAAGAAAAATAAAAAAAGAAGTCAATCTATTATATATATAAAAGTGAACGTGTGTGTGTGTGTGTGTGTGTGTGTGTGTGTGTACATTTTCCTATGCAATAACTGTCAATTTTAAGTCTACAGACTCGAAATTTGATATATAGGGTATTGAGATTTTGAAAAATCTTTCTAATCCATTTTTGGACAGAAATTTGGCTGTTAAGGGGTCAAAGTTCAACTTGATTTGAGCCCAAAACAATAAATGTTATAGGGGTCAAAGTTAAATTTTTTTTTTTTTGCTCAACATACACCTCCAAACACCCGGGCAATGCCAGGCTGAAATGCTAGTATTTAAATATTTGTAGGCGTGCTCGGTTTTCAATGTGATATTCTAGTGAATCAATCACCCATTTTAGAACCCCTCAATGTTTTTTAGGCCCAAATTTTGCAAATTTAGAATTTTTAAAAAGCAGTTTGGCCTTATTTTAAGATTATTTTAAAAAGCAAAATAAAAAAAAAGGCCAAACTACTTATTCAAAAAAGGCTAAATCCGCAAAATTTGCTCTAAAAACGTCAAGTGGTTCTAAAATGGGTGATCAATTTATTAAAATGTTGCATTAAAAACTGAGCACATTCTTCAAATATTTAAATATTGACTTTTTGCATTTATATTTTTTGGTGATCTGGTAGACTAGTGTCCATTCGATAATCCACTGCAAAAATTGAAAAAGAAAAAGGCGAAAAGGAACATTCCAGCCCTGACACAACCACCCCTCGGATTTTTTTTCACCTCATGAAATTTAGATAAAAACTAAGAGAAATCTGTATTTTCAGCTTTATTTGAATAAAGGAACCCATTTTTTCAGAGGGTTGATTTCAGTCCGGAAATAAAAAATCTGTGCGTCACAAAATCCTATTTTGGAACCCGGACATTTTTAGAAAATTTGCAATTTTGGGGCTAAAAATAATCCTCTAAGATCTAAATTTCACCCAAGTACGTTTTCAAAGGTGAGGAATCCAAAACTCATAGTTAAAAAGGCATCAAATGAAAGAAAAGACATCGTTTTGACCAATTTGTGTGCCACTGCGACACTTTTTAAGAGGTTGTTCAGCCCTCCAAAGCAGAGCATCAAAAAGGATAACTGCTTTTCCTGAAACAACTTCTGGATTTTTTTAAATAAAATAAGATGAAATTTTCATAAAATCAAAAAACATCTCTTGGCATTACCACTATTCTAGCGTATTTAAACCCCAAAATTTGGTATTTTTCAAAGAATTTCTCGGTTTAAATAAGAAAATTGTGATATTTGTGACTAATTAACTAATGATAATTATGATTTTTGAATTCCTCATCTTTTGAAAACATACTTGGGTGAAATTTACGACCAAGAAGATTATTTTTGACCCCAAAATTGCAAATTTTCTAAAACGTCCAGGTTCCAAAATAGGGTGTCGTGAACCACAGATTTCTTATTTCTGGACAGAAATCAACCCTCTGAAAAAAAAAAAAAAAAAAAAAAAAAAATGGGTTCCTGAATAAAGGAACCCATTTTTTTTTTTTTAATAAAGCTGAAAATAAAGATTCCTCTTAGTTTTTACCTAAATTTCATGAAGTGTTCATAAGAAAAAAAATCTGGGTGGTGTCAGGGCTGAATGATATGGGCTGGAATGTCCCAAAATAAAAATAAAAAAAAGTGGGGGGGGGGGGGACAAAGATTCTTTAGGTCTGCAAAAAAAAAAAAAAAAAAAAAAAAATTTAGTTAACTGAATTTCATCCCCAGAAAAGTTGAAACAATATTTGCAAGGAATACATTCGATAAGATTTAACTTGGACAAGTTAAGAACAAAAGTCCAAAAACATAAACTAAACCATCATCTCAAAAATGCTCGCATCTGATTCATGCGTTTCGATCAGTTTTCTTGGTTGGGGTGAACATCACTAAACGTAAATAACAAAAGTTAAAAAAAAAAAAAATACACCCACCTTTTGTCTTGTTTTTACCGGCGTCGACGGATCGTTGAGCATATATAGTAGTGTATCACGGAGTTCTTCGAAAATGTCCTCACTGTCCTCCCCCAACTGAATGCACAAATGACTGATGCATTGCGCGGCCAAAGCAGGTTCATCCCCTTTCCCCTTTTTCAGGCATCGCGTCAAGTTTTCCACCACGGTAAATTTGCTGATCAGGATAAAGAAAAATAAAAAATTTGATTGAAATGCATTTAACTGAATCGAATACACACAGAAATGCAAACTTTTTCAGGTGGTTGTTAACCCCAACTGATAGGAACGTGGAGTCTTAACTGTATCCTGAGTAATTACGTAAAAATGTGGTGAGACAACAACTATGGAAGGCAGTAATTACTGAGGATATAGTTAAGAGACTCAGCATTCCTATCTCATCGTGGTTTACCATCTGATGAAGGTCAGAGGTATAGCTGGTCGAAACTTTGTAAAGCAACAATTAGGAGATGAGAATAATAGTCTGCATATAAATAAATTTTTCATATTATTTAAAAAAATGTGCTTTGGTTTCTTCTCATTAGCACAAACATAGAAAAGGGGGGGGGTATTAATCTTGATTTCAGCTTCTTTTACCATTGGCCATCCACATTTCTGATATTAATGAGAAAGCTTTTCTTTTTATTTGTTATAAATATTTTATTTTTTTATTTTTCAGTTTTACTGCTTTTTGGATTAACACAGACATTTGTAGATGCAAATTATAGTAAGTAATTGTTTTTAAATTTAAAAAAAGATTTGAGGAAAGTCTTAAATGTATTAGAACAACAAAAAAATGATTTGAAATTGTCTTTCAAAATATTGTAATTGCTGTCTAGTCAAGTGGTTCCCAACCACCAAGCCGTGCCAAGGAATGATCACTGTTGTGCCGCAAAGAGTGGTGAAAGTTACTCGTTGTTTTAGGTGGAAAAAACTGTTTTCATATCTTTATAAAGGGAGTTGTTTGTATTGATAAATGCTTACACATTTTAATTTATGTGATATTGTTACTAAAACGACGTAAAAGAGAAAATGTTATATAAATCGTTTATTTAAATTGTTAAATATTTTTAAAAAATTTAAATAACAAAAAACATTGGCAAGTGTTATGCATTGTCTGAAGATAGTGGTTTCAATCCTACCCAAATAGGCTAGAGGATTAGTTGGCCAAAACGTGGTGAGACAACAACTATGGAAGGCAGTAATTAGAGGATACAGTTAAGAGACTCAGCATTCCTATCCTGTCATGGTTAATTACCTGAAGAAGGCCACAGGAATAATTGCCCGAAACGTCAGTCCATAAATAAATTATTCATCTCAAAGGATTCCAATAAAAAATAATAAATGCACGATATGTGCTATTATTGACATTGCCCCACCCCAAGTGTTGGAGGGGGGGGGGAGATAAAATAAGTTTATCAGGTAAACAAAGATATAGGAAATAGAGTTTATTGGCAGAACAATCCAGGAAGTTGTTCATGAAGGAAGACATGAGAGTAATTAAATTCTCCCTCTCCTCCTCATCATAAATGGAAGTCGACATTACTATCAATCATTAAAACTTGTAAATAAAAAATTTTTTTTAATTAAATCTTGGTTGTCTCCCTTGATATGTAACAAAAAAAAAAAAAAAAAAAAAAAAAAAAAAAAAAAAAAAATGGTGGCTCGATCTCATTCGGCATAAAATTTTATTTTCTTAAGTTAAAAAAGAAAAATTACATAATTTTTGGAATACAACATGTTTCGTGCACAAAGATGTTTCTTCATTTTTTTTTTTTTTTTAATTAGGTTGAACTCTAGACTTGCACTAAGAATCCAAATTACAATTCATTGAATCTTTTGAAGCATGAAAATTAACTTTCAGCTTTTCAATCACAAACATTCCAAACGATTTTCATTCATGATGAGGAAGGAGAGAATTTAATTACTCTCATTACCTTTGACGTCCACCCAAAATAATTAAACGCAAAACACCACGCATTCCAGAATCTGCACAGAATGAAGATAATCTTTCTAATCTAATAATATTGTCTTTTTTTCACAATGCCAGAATTTTAACTTATAACAATATGATTTGCTGTATTGACCAGGTAATTCTTTGAATTTATACTTATTTCGACATGACACACAAATACATAATGTTCTCACTTGAAATACGTTTAAAAGATCACTAATCTACACAAGCAGCATATTTTTTTTCTCATAATTATTTTTATATTGATTCATTTTCCATAACTTTTGGGATTTATACTAATTTTGACATGACAAGTACGTAACAATCACCAAAACAAAATAAAATTTTAAGGTACTTATACGGTTTAGTCAAGACATTAAAAAATAAAAATATCGAAAAATGTTTAAATTGTATGTATCCGTTATGGAACGAAGTTCTCTGAAAAAAAAAAATTCACTTAATTTCATCAAGTAGTTTTTTTTTAAATTTAATGTATAATTTTCTTTAATAGAAATAGCCTAAAATAGAATTATGTATTTCTTTGATCAGGAAAGTTGTACACATAGATCTTCTTTGCAAGAAATAGCCTAAAATGGATATATATATATATATATATATATTTCTTGGATCATGGGGAGTTGTACACACAGACACACACACAAACGCGACTACTTTATATATAAAGTAGTAGCGTTCGTGTGTATGTACAACTCTTCTACCACACCACTTGACCAATCATGACGAAACCTGACATGATGGTCTCCGACCTAGGGATGGTGCACACCATTTCCAAGGTCAAAGGTTAAGGTCATATTTGGTACGACTCTTCATAAACTCCCCCACCTAAAGATGCTGCACAATAAGTTGGGGTTCACCACCATCCCAAGAGCTGCTACCATGGCACCGACCAACTTCTTTGGGAATTTGAATAAGATCACCCTCTTCCAACTCTTTCCCCTTAACCAATCTTGATGAAATTAAGCATGATAGTGGTCCCTAACCTAGACCAAAATTTATTGCACTGTATCCTTTAACTTTGACTTGAAGTCCCGCACGAACTGTGGGTACCTTTACTATATCTTTGATAAAAATGGGTTTGTGATACTAAACAAATGTTAACAATGTGATTCTTTGTTTCAATTTTTATGTGTAACAAAGTGTCAACTTTGATAAAACTTATCTGCTTTAAAGTTCATAGTTGGATATCAGTCACTTCAAGAGGAAGTTTAAAAAAAATTTTTTTTTTTTTAACGCCTTAAGCAATAGTTGCTCTTACGACATCCACTTACTACAAGGATGCTCGTGACACGAACACCCGAGTGTATAGCAAAGTCCCACATGATGCGTTGGTATCTTTGTTAGTATAAAAATAAATTTTTAAAAATCAATAGTAGTTTCTCTACAGTGCAATGTAGACTAGAATGTTTTGTGGACTAAATAACTGCAGGGAGGATTGAAAAATGGTTAATTTTACCGATTCTGATGACAATAGGGTCTTCCTGCTAATATATATATACTAGCAGGAACCGTTAACTGGCGTTGCCCGGTGGAAGCACCCCCCCCCCCTCCCGTCGTAAAAAAGTAAAGTATGGTAGTTGTTGGTGGCCATCCCCCAATCTCCCCATGTTAAGAACGGCTTTTGGAATTGGACCCCCCTTCTCCAATCTCCCATATGGTAAGAATGGCTATTGGAATAGACCCCCCCCACAAGTGAATTACAGTGCAGAATGCAAGTATTTATATCTTGAAAAGTATTTGTCTATGCCAAATATAAATGACCTTGTTTTAATGAGTATATTGAATAAATCATAAAACTCGTCATTCTCAAGGAAATTGCCAAAAAAAAAAAAAAAAAAGACGTTGCAGAAGTGATAAGGCGTAAAAGGTTGTAGAAGTCAAAAAGTGAGGGGGGAAGAAAAAAGAAACATAGTATGTCATCAACGGTCTTCAGTCTCCTTGTACAGGTTTGTCAGGACCACCTGGCATAAGCACACTTCCGTCTACAAGTAAACGCTGAGTAAACATTAAAAATAAAATTGTATTCAAAGACCAAATAAGATCTCAGTGTAGCTACATACATACGACGAATGGTGCACCTTCTCCAAATGATGTTACCTCAAGTAACAACATTAAGCTGGATACTCAACCAGACCAGATGAATTATTATCCTGGAATCTTAAGACCCAGAGATCACAAGAAAAGATATAACTAGAGCTAGGACAACAGCATATTCTTTTCATTGTTTTGACTCCAGTATATATTTCAACACAGTTAGACACTATCACTCTACATAAAAACATAAGATATCAATGGATATATATACCAGCGAATCAAAACAAGAAAAAGAATATGCTGTTGTCACAGGCAAAATTATAACATAATTATCAATTGGGGTGAGGAAAATTAATATTTTTAACTCGTTTGAAAAGCAAAGGAACTTTAATGGAGCACTCTGATTTCCTGGTTATCTCGTTTAGAAATCAAGAAAGGGACCTCTTTGGTTTGTAAGAAGTCATACTTTGGTAAAAAAAAAAAAAAAAGAAATCAATTTAGAAAGTGGAAATTGATTAAACATTGTTATACTTACATATTCATAAGGAAGTCATAGATGTATTTCATAGAAAGAGTTTTACTTAATAGGGTCAATGAATTAATACGGGTTTGGTGGCTGAAATGTAAAAACACAAAAAAATAAAATAAAGAATTTTTACAAGTAAAAAATTAAAAAAAAATTTTTTTGGCACTTGTACAGTTTAGTCAAGACATTAAAAAATGAAAATATTGAAAAAAGGTTATATTGTACGTATTTTTTTTTGGACTGAAGATCTAAAAAAAAAAAAAAAAAAAATTTTCATTTAATTTGATTGAGTAGTTTTTTTTTACAGCGGAAAATCAAGTTTTTATGAGAGCGCGTTGAAGGCAGACATTTTGTTTGAATTTTATAAACACAACGGGGAGATAACTATGTAAAGCGCCGATACTCCCTCCCCATCTTTAATTCTAGCTTTTCTTCCTAAAAATCGAACCTTTTGCTTGGTATCATAACAAATTGTTTTTTCGCTGTAAAATAAAAACTACTTGAAATTAAGTGAAATTTTTTTTTGGAGAACTTCGTTCCATAACGGATACGTGCAATATAACTTTTTTTTTTTTTTTTTTTTTTCGATATTTTAATTTTTTAATGTCTTGACTAAACTGTACAAGTACCTTTTTTTTTTTTTTTAAATCAAACATTGGAAAAATGTATTTTTTATTATATTCATTAAATTAATGATAAATTTTTAAAACTATATTATCAAATTAGCTATTAAAGTTTTTTTCTTTTTTAAATCATATTCAAATTAATGATTTAAAAATCTTTTAAAATTGTACTCATCAAAGTATTTAAATTTTTAATACTTATCGAATTAAGGATTAAAATTTTTTCCTGTTTTTTAATAAAATTCAAAGTTATGATTATAAATCATTCAAATTCGTGATTAAAATTGTTTTTAAATCATTTTTATCAAATTAGTTATCAAAAATTTTTTTTTAACTATTTAACAAATTAGTTTAAAAACTTGTCTTTGTTCATATTTTTAAAAATGATTTACAAAATTCTTTTTAATCATATTCAAATTATCGATTCAAAATCTTTTAACTCGTAGTTACCAAATTAGTTACTAAAAAGAATTTCCTTAGACCATATTCATAAAATTACTTATTTCTATCACATTTATGATTTTATTTTTTAACTATGTTTATCAAATTATTTAAGATTTTTATACTTTTTATCATGTTCCTTAAAAAAAATGTTTCCTAATTTTTTAATTATATTCATCAAATTAATGATCAAAAAAATATTTTTTTAAATCATTTTTATCAAATTATTAAAAAAAAAAATTTTTTCTTATTCATAATATTCAATACTATAAATCATTTAATGCGCATGAAAGCAAGTTTAAGCAAAGCAGTTATTGCTCGTTTACATTGAACAACAAATTTTACTTTGAAATCTAGTGGGGAACAAGATTCTCTATATTCCATTTCTCATAGATTTCCCCAAAACGGATTGGAACAAAAATAAAAATTGCCTCTGTCTAGAAAGATTCCATCTTTACTTAACAAGCACAAAATGGACAACATTTTGCTCAAAACCAAATTATCAGTCTTTCTCAATTTCATCGTTATTTCTACGGAAAATACTTGATTGAGCTTCAAATAATATAAAAAAAAATAAAAAAATAAAATAAAAAAAAATACTAATATTAAACGAGGTCAACATAACTAAAAAAAATTTGGGTAGATTTAAAACAATGTTTCGAGAGAAACGAGAAAAATTGCAAGTTAATAAACATGCAATAAGGATATTTTACAAAATAAAAAGTTAAAAGAAAAATTCAACGAGAAAAATCTACAAACCTTTTCTCGCAAAGTCCATCGATACTTTCCCTGAGGCCATCTTCAAAGTTCTGTTGCGCGGTGGACTCATCCACTTCGGCAGAATCACCGTCTGAAAAAAAGTCAAATTGTTTTAAAAAATAAAAAATGTAAAATACACCGCCTCCCCACATCATTTGGAACACAACCACCTGTTTTGTGTTCAGAAATGAATTGTGAGAAAAATTGACCCCTAATGTTAGAAAAAAAAAAAAAAAAAAGAGGAAATGCTTATCAGTAGAACAAGAGATAGCAAGTTGTTCATAACGTACACAAAAAAAAGCAGAAATAAGATTGTTAATCAAGCTGTGGCAGTGAACGAGAACAATGACAGTCAATATGTTTAGAATTCGTTTATAGGCAGTTTTCGGAGTGCCAATGAGTTTTGAAGACAATTTACAGTCTTGGGTTTCCAACAATTGAGAACAGTCGCCACTCTTGCAGTCAAACACAGATTGTAGTAGCAATACCAGACACCATAATGTTCAGCGCTGAACAAGGTGCACACTGCTACTTAATTTGACAATCTTTAAATCAGTAATAAGTACATTTCTCCTGCCTCCATCAAAATAAAACTTATATAACTGGATTCACAATAAAATTTACTTAAAAATGGTATTTTAATTTTTTTGTTGTGATTTGTATATTCGAAGAAATCGCTATTTAAATCTGACTATTAATGACGAAACCTGTCAGCATAGCATGCCCGCTGATGGTAGATCACATTTTTGCAAATAAGCGGTCAGGGTGTGTTTTCATAAATACTTTAAGCAGAAGTTGTACTCGTCGATGACGTTTCTAGTTTTTTTTTTTTTAACTAATCAGGGAAAAGAATTGTCTTTGCTGTAGAACTTGAACACAACACATACGACTTTCCAGTCAAAAGTTAGAATACCTTAAAGTTGACACTTTTGTAGTACAAAGATAAGTAAAGATAGAAACGATATTAAATAGCGAATATTTTAATTTCTTTTGTCCTAAAATTTGGATAAAAACTTCTTAAGCACAAGTCGATAGAAGTCGTGACAAGCGCATATAAACATGAGATTTTTTTGTGTCGTGTACAAAAAAATCTGTCAACAAATCATTCATCAACTAACTTACGAACATAAAGTATTCATTTTATTTTTGTTATTTAGAAAACAAGTTTTTAATTATGGAAAGGAAAGGAATATTTAAAAAAAAAAAAAAAAAATTCTTTGAAAAAGAATGGAGACAAATCCTATTTTTTTTTAATTCTTTATGTAAATACAGTCATATCTTTCATATCTTGCTACGATGTGCAGACCGTTTCAATCATATTATATTTCATCAGGCAAGAAAAATTAAAGTTCTTATCTCTTTAATTTTTGCTCCACGCCAGTCATGGCATTTTTTTCTCTCCTCAAAAATTTGAAAACGTCTGGAACCTTTTTAATTTTTGTAAATTTTTTTTGCTTGATGAAATCAAATATGAAACGGTTTGCACATCATAGCAAGATATGACTGTGTTTACATAATGAATAAAATATATATATATGACATTTCTAGTTTTTTTTTAACTAATCAGGGAAAAGAATTGTCTTTGCTATGGAACTTGAACACAACACATTTGTTGAATGTCGGTTTGAATAACGCATATTAGATTTAAAAGGGCATGTGCCTATAATATCAAACATTGTTTTTTACCCTGTTTTCAACAACTACGTAAAGGTCGTGTATTCCTTCATTCAAGTGGTGTCCTGCCTGGTACAGGTATTAACGGCTATGACTCTTCATCTATCTCTCTCTCTCTCGAGGCATTCATGAATTCATTGTTGTTCATCATTTTTGATGTTGCCAAGCAGTTCGAACTCTCAAGATATGTTTCTCACTCTTGTCTCTTCTGCTTCTCCTACCCATGATCTTTCCCGTTATTCTTTGGTGGTTGTCGGAGAGTAGATTAATGACTCCTAGGTGCCACCTGTTGATTATGGTAATTCTCACTGAGCAAGGTAATCTGAGAACACTATTCACACTGTTTCTTAAAGAATTTGATGTAGTGCTATAGCTTTCTTTTTAGTTGTATGACAGTAGGTTGCAATTTCTGTTTAAGCAGTGTCCATAAGTGGATTCTCTACCATGTCCAAGGGTCTCCCACAGACTAGCGGAGAGAAAGAGGCGTCTTACTTGTCCTTTGACAGTAGTGCTGTGCCGATATCCTAGAGTCATGTATATCCTTAAAAGTTGTTAGTTCATATGCAAACCTTTCATGATTCAAGAAGTTCTGCAGTGCCTTGAATAGACGCTAGTCTATTGGTCTAGGTCAGGTGAGTATGGTGGATGAGGCAGAACGTGGCACTCTGCTTTAGATGTTTTTTCTCAGATACTCTCTTCAACATCAAACATCATAAAAACAGCTAAGGAAAATGTTAAGTAAGGCTTCATCATTATAGGAAGTATTATTCTGATGGACATTATCATTTGACATTATAACATCATGAAAAATCCAAGATGGCGACCAAGAAATCCAAAATGCCACCATGACATGATTCAAAGAATTTATTAAAGTATGACTTGTAGTAGGAAATTTTGTTCAGATCAAAATTGTGTTTTCAAGTACGTTAAACTTCATTTTCAACGGCTTCAAGTTACTGTGACAATTATCGAGTGAGTTTCTACCACTATTTTGTATAATTTTTTATTTTTAAGTCATTGTCGAGACTTCAAGAGACATTGCAGCCATTTTTTTCCTGTTCTTATGTAACGCTCAACACTACTTGTTTTTTGAATGTAATAAACATTTGCAACATCAAGAATTTATCGAGGTAAGTGGAAGAGTAACTTGCCTTTGGTAACATTTATTTGTCATATATTTGTTTTTTGGCCACTTTTTCATACCTCTGTGGATTGTAAAACAAACCCAATGAAAGTTATTCTTTTATTTAACTGGAAAAGTGGTTTATGTGTTTGAAATTCAATTCTTAATTTTTGGATATCTTTCTACCTGAAATAAAAAAAATACACACATACAGTATACCTTTAAATAACATACCGGTTACCTGCCCCTGTAATCCTTATTTGCCCAACAAGTGTCAATCTCTATTTCCTGTTTCTTTCTCTGTTCTTTCTCTTTCCATTCGAGATGTCGACATGACAACAAGCTTCCTTTTCTCGTCTAACTTACGATGTGATACAAGCAATTTTTCTGCATGCGCCTCGACAGCCATGCATTCTTTCAAGGTAAGAACGAACATTCAACGAATCCATACACACGTATGCTTTAATTAATTCTCGTATACACTCACACCTGCATACGCAATCAACTATATACACAACATTTTAAATCGATATACGTGTACTACAACTATATATATAACGGGCAAACCATCATATTATGAAATATACATACATGCGTACACCAATACACCTTGTAATTTTCAGAGTGCTTCATTCCATGTTCTTCTTAAATGTATTCGTGACACGTGTTTATTTGGTGATTGTTTTATTATGTTGTCCTAATTACAAACGACGACCTTCAACCTATTAGTAATCGAATATACTACCTTCTCAATAACTGGTTCATCAACACAGCCTACAAAGTGGGGACCCCAGCCTATAACCAGGTAACTAAACCGCTTCGGAGTTCCCCCACAGATATTGACCGCAGTAATGCATCATTGTGTACTTTTAATAAAATGAAGGAATACATGACTTTACCTAGGTGTTGAAAACAGGGGTGGAGGGGAAAACAAACAACGTTTGATATTGACTGCAGTATTGTATCATTGCGTACTGTTAATAAAACTTGCACAAGAACTTTGCTGATCTTGACAATGGAGAAACAAATTGCAGGTAAAATATAACTTACCGAAAGCGGTGCCTTCTTCAGCTATCGGCTGGAAGTAACCATCATCAGAAATGGAACTGATAACACTTTGGTTGTCAGGTGTATCCATCTCGTCATCACTGGATGGCCGCGAACCAGTCCCTCGTTTAAATCCTACGAAAAAAAAAAAAAAAAAAAAATTAGAACAAAAAATTCTTGATACATAAAATGTTTTAGACTGAAAATTTTACAAATTTAACGACCGACAGTTTTTAACTGAATTCTATTCAAGATTCCATACAGATTCTCAGAATTCAACAAGATACACCCAAAGAAGAATGGATTTTTAGGAATGTGAATAGGCAGTGGTTAAAAAAAAAAAAAGAAGCATTTTAAATGGGAGGAGGAGGGGGGGGAGTACAGCTCTGTGGTTTTCTCTTTTGTTTTTGAATTTTCTTATTTCGTTCGAGTTGAGAATGGGGCATGCTACCGGATGCCAGACATTCACCTGCTTTCTTATATATTCCTGTGCAAAAAAAAAAAAAAAAAAAAAAAAAAAAAAAAAAATTGATTGTTTACAATGTTTTATCAGGTTAAAATAAATGAAGCGGCCAACAATGCAGACTTTTAAAGCTCAAGGTTTAGAAAGTCTTCTACTTTTACTAAGCCAATCAGAATGGAGAAAGAACAGTTTAGAGAAAATAAATAAATAAATACAGGGTGACCCCCAAAAAAACCTGATATCGCCATTATTTATTCACCGATTGCCCTTATTTTACAGGACATGGCAAAATCAACGACCGTGTTAAATTTGGTTCGAACAAAACGCTAAGAAACTGGGCCTAATTAGATTTGGGGCCCGTTTTTTTTTTTTGGGGGGGGGGTCACCCTGAGTGTGTGTGTGTGTGTGTGTGTGTGTGTGTGTGTGTGTGTGTGTGTGTATGACTATTTCATTTAATCACATAAATTAATATACAAAGATATAATTTTATGCATAAATTTTCAGTATTTACTTCAACAGTGCTCAATACATAGGTAGAGCTACGTAGTAAGTTATAAAAATATATATGGTAAATTGCTTTCGTATTCCAAAAATTAACAAAACTTGAAAATGGCTGACTTGTTGATAAATAAACAACAAAAATACATTTTGATGCATTTAAAATTTTCCGTTTTACCTCGATAAATATTAGATTAATCTCTATCAAACTCCTCTCTGAATATTTGGTCTTCAGAGTAGAAATTTGATATATAGGGTATTTGGACCTGTAGCACGCTTTGATGTGGTTTTTAGTCTAAAAGTAACTGCTAAGGGGTCAAAATTGGCAAAAAAAAAAAAAAAAAAAAAAAAAAAGAGTTGACCTTAACAGAGGTAAATCACTATCTTAGCATGCGTAGATATACTTTTTTTTATCTTAAAGTTGCTTGATTTTTATCCCCCCCCCCTTTATCCATCTGGCAATAGCACAGGCGATATCGATGAAGACTGAAGCACTAAATAACCATTAAGGCTAGAGCGGTGACCGTTTTGGTTTCGATTCCAGATGATGGCACCAAAGTCATTTTTTTTTTTAACTTTTGAAATCATTTACTGTATATATTGGGTACAATATGATAATCAATAAAGAATTTATTCTATAATAATAATATAATAATAATATAATAATAATATAATAAATAATATAATAATAATATAATAATAATATAATAAATAATATAATAATAATATAATAATAATATAATAATAATATAATAAATAAACTGCTGAACATAACAAACCTGCGCCGATATACATTCACACTAAATTCTCTGCATAATCACACTCGTGTTTGCTCAGATGTACCAGCGATTTCCTTTCGCATTGTGTTCTGCAGTCCTGAACGTGCTGCCTCAAAATTGCATGAATGAACATGTATCATTGTCACATTTTTAGAGTTCTGTATTGTTTAACTATCATGATGTTCCTAAGTTTTATGCATTCCCTAATTAGTTAGGTGGCATCTGTTTATTGCCTGCGGTTTTCATGAGCATGGCTTGATGAAGGAAATAAATTAAACTTGATATTTTATTACTAGTACTAACGATAAGAATGACATTTTTTTTGTTTTTAAACTACGAGTAAGAATAAAAGCTATAGATCATAAGGAATTTAGGCAGAAATATCACAGTAAAAATGTCACGAGTGAATAAATAGGAAAAATGTTGATAAAAATCTTACAAAATGAGTTTATCAAATAATTATTTTCAATTCATTATAAGGAAAAGATGAAACAAATATTGATTTCCATAATGTACCCCTGGGAATTTTAACAGAATCAGTTATTCGTCTTATTCGGATTCATCGGACTACTGTTCTCATCTTGTGTGTCATTTTCACAACGTTCCAGTTGATGTAACCTCCAACTTTCTTTAAGTATATCTTATTGAACTCTGGCATGTGTCTGTCGAACTTCGAAATCTGAACGGAATTTCGAATGGATTGCTTTTGTTTTATGGCATATCAACCCTTTTCAGGTCATTTAATGACGAATCCAGTGATTTTGAGGAAAAAGTTTTTAATAGAATATATATATATATATATATATATATTTTTTTTTTTCAAGTCGGTTTCTATTCAGCCCATAGTTGGGATCCTAACAGGTACTACCACTCCGGGTCAGAGTGGACCTGGGAGCAATGGCAATTAATGGGTGGCTACACACACTCCAAAGCCCGCTAACTGGGGCTTCACCATTGGATATAGTTGATGGTTATATCCAGGACGGAATTTCGAACGGTACCCTTTATTTTACTTCACGAGGAGGAGGAGATGCGAATGAACATTTATCACCGTCACATTATTTGGAGTTCTGTATCGGCTAACTATCTGTGATGTTATTAACTTTTATGCATTCCCTAATCAGCTTAGTTGCACCTGTTTATTGCTATAGGTTTTTATGACCATGGCTTAAAGGGGGGGGGGGGGTAAATGAACATTTAAATACGAAATCTGCATAAATTAAAACATATTTTAAGCGTGTATATACGACCGGGAAACGCCGAGCAGCCTGTTAGTAGTAAATAACAAAAGTTTTGTAAACATGATCACATAATCACATTAATGTCGGAATGAACATATTTAGAAAAAAAAAAATTTTCTTGGGAGTCACCACTTATCAAGGCCCAAGGGCCACTCGAGGATAAAGTTAATGCATGTAAGGCGGTAGTTTAGTAATCGTTAATGATGTGATACGAGACAAGTTGACAGAATTTATGAATTGTGTTCGAGATGAAATTCTTATTCTTTTAGATTATTTCTTAATTGCATATTTTTTTAAGATTTTAGATATTTGGAAAAAGAAAAAAAAACGTATTGTTTTAAAATTCTAAATATTTGAAAAAAAGAAAAAAAAATGTACAAAAGAATTTTTTTTTTTGGTAATTGGAATGAGATATATATATATATATATATATACTTTTTTTTTTTCCTCTAAAATGATTTACCTTTTCTGCACGCTTTTCAAAAAAAAATATAAAGTCACACAAGTTGGATGAAGATGACAACAAATTTTACGAAAGAACTGTTGAAACAATTGGAAACAATATTACAAGTGGTTCTCCATTTTTTTTTTTTTTTTTTGGTAAAGTCAGTGACGAAACGTTGATTAGTGACGACGATGACGACAGCCTTGACTCTGGACAAAAAAGGTGAGATCATCACGCACACTGTCGTTGTTTACCTCGAAAATCTTTTGTTTTGAAAAGGAAATTGGTATTTACCACGAAAAAGAGAGTAGGCCAGATTCCATAGACAAGCAGACCTATCATTATGGAACAGTAAAAACATACGAGTACTGAGGGGAGGAGGAAGAGGAGTGCTCTTTATGGCTAACGAGCCGGCGTTGCCCGGAAGTCTACTTTCAGATTATTTTTGTTTGGCTTGTCACTTTCATTTTTAAATTACACACTTATAAGAATTAAGAGAGCCTAGCAACTTAACTTATGCACGAAAAACAGTTGCAGGAAAGATAAGAGACCTTCGTCCACTAGATTTCAAAGTTGATTTGGTATCTTGTTAAATATATATATGTGTGTGTGTGTGTGTATATATATATATATATATATATATATATATATAAAAACTAACATAAAAACACACACACAAAAAAAAAAACACATTTAACCTAGGTTTAAAACAGGTCAGGACGCTCCCTAATAAAATAGCAAACACAAAGGAACGGATCAACCGGAGGTTAGCTGGGCCTTTGTCCTGTAAGTGCCTGCTCATTGGCTGATTAGGAAGGATGTGGTAGAAACTAGAAAGCCGATTGGCTAATAAAAAACTCAATAGAAGGTGCGTATATAAAAACGCGAGACAACCAAAAAATCCCCGCATAAGCCTGATGAATCCTAGCATGGATGAAACGCGGAATGTTGTGTGTAGCTTAATCGCCATATCTATTTTATAACTTACTAATATACACACACACGCACACCTTGGAAGCTTTTTTTAACCTTAAAAACTATATAAAAGAAAAAAATTTCAATTTTATTTTTAGTCGTTTGTTAAAAAAATAATTTTGTCATTGTCATTTAATCTTCTGCAATCGCGGAATCAACTTGCTTTCTCAAAACTTTAAATAAAAAAAACATTTGACTCCATTAGCAAGGAACATACCTCTCGACCAACGTGAACTGCAGCATAAATATAGTTGAAATCAACATTTATATAACTCCTGTCATATGAGTAGTTTACAGTTATCAAATATGTCAACATGATGATCTAAACCTATTGAATCATAGCATGCATAAAACGCGGAATATTCTGTGTAGCTTAATTGTCATATATATTTTATAACTTACTACCTAGCTCTACCGAAGTATTGAGCACTGTTGAAGTAAATACTTCAAGTTTACGCATAAATTTATACTTTTGTATATTAATTTATGTGATTAAATGAAGTAGTCATATATATATATGTAGGAGATGTCCTTTTCTCTTCCCTGCAACCTCTATCTCACCAAAGATGTTGCGAGTTTGTCTCTGATGTATCGTTATTTTCATGGAAAGTGTTCGACTGAGCTTCAATCTATGGTCTCCCCCCCCCCGCCAAACTTTCACAAGAAACACTCGTCTAGCTGAAAACACTATCAATAATTCTCCCCCACTCTTTATCTGTGCCTAAATCTAAATGTAGATTCCATGAACAAAGCTTCTTTCTTAGAACTGCACACCCGTGGAACTGTCTTCCGTATTCCTGCTTTCCAGCTGACTACAATCTGATTGTCTTCAAGTCCAACGTAAACAAGTTCTTGATGAGCCGCTCCTCTTAAGTTAACAAATTTACCGAATTTCCATTACTAACAATTACTATATTGTCCAATTGACTACTGTACACTCTTAACCCTTATCCTCGAGTGGTCTCTTGGCCTTGATAAGTGGTCATGCCTATGTAACTTATATATATATATATATATATATATATATATATATATATATATATATATATATACTAGCAGGGGTGCCTGGCGTTCCTCGGGTGTTTGGAGGTGTATGCTGTGCAAAAAAACCAAAAAAACCAAAAAAATGGTTAATTTTTTAAAAACTTTGACCCCTATTATGACCCCTTAAAATTTATTGTTTCGGGCTCAAATCACTTTATTAAGTTAGATCCATGTTCAAGGAACCTAAATCTAAAATTTCAAGTGTCTAGACCCAAAATTGTCGGAGGAGTTTGGTAGAGTTCTTAAAGGTCAAATCGTTGAAATTTGACCCCTTAATCGCCAAATTTCTGGCTGACACCTGTCACATCGATTTTCCCAAATCTCAGTACCCGGTATTTCAAAATTCGAGTCTATAGACTAAAAATTGACAGAGTTATTGCGTAGGGAAATGTACACAGACACGTTCACTTTTATATATATATATATATATATATATATAAAACTCAAATGATCTTGTAATGGGTCTTATAATCCAACATCCAGTTTATGGCTTCCGGTTGTACAAAAACAAATAATCAACGCGACAATAAAAAAAAATTTTTTTTTTTTTTTTTGCGTTTAAATTATCCAAAGAAACAATTGTTAATACTTTCTGAATTTTTTTTTCTTTTTTTTTTTTTTTACATCATTCATTTCCATATTATTTTTAAGTTATTTTCTTACAAATGAATCTACTTTAACCCGTTGACAACCATAAGAGCATTTTACAACGGCGATTTACCCACCGAATTACCTTTTTTTTCTTTTTTAAATTTATTCTCCATTTTTTAATACGCTTTTCTAAAAAAACATTCATACATTTTCTTCTACACTACCAACATAAATAACCCCGAAAATGTTTTTTTAAATTTGCATTACAAATAAATAATCAACGCAACAATAACATGTGTTGTTTTACTGTGTACATCGGTTTTTTTTTTTTTTGCGTTTAAATTAAAAGACATATCAAAATTTGAATTTAACTTTAAGTATTATGGTATCTGTTCAGTGCATATTTACCTATAAGTATGGCAAACCACTTATAATTCAATGGCTGCAATTTTTTTTTTTTTTTTTTTTAAATAAACAATTATAACCAGAACGTCTCATAGAAATCTATTTATATTCTTTTTTTCATTTTAATATACTTGCATAGAAATGTTTCTGTTATGTCAAAAAAACTATTTTCTTTACGTCACAAGTGTCACGCTCATACATGAATTCCATAGCTAATAACACGTACTGACCCAACGGGTCACGGGTAGTCTAGTATATATAGTCAAGTTCAGAACCATCTCAAAGTTTAACCAACACTTGTTGTCTACACCTTCTGTCACCTCCCCCTCTTCTGCACAACAAAAATTACCCATTTCTCGAGCAGATTCTGACGTGTGATGAGAAGGTGATCCTCTACAACAACTGGTGATATTCAGCACAGTGGTTGGATGCTGGAGAAGCTCCACAACACTTCCTAAGGCCGAAATTGCACACAAAAAAAAAAAAAAAAAAAAAAAAAAAAGGTTATGGTGACTGTTTGGTGGTCTACAGCCGGTCTCATCCATCACAGCTTCTTGAATCTGGACGAAACAATTACACGGAGAAGTACTGCCAACATATGTGCCCATGATTGGTCAATATGAAGGGACCAATTCTTCTCCATGAGAACGCTCACCCGCATGTTGCTGAACTGACCCTGTAGAAGCTGAATAAATTGAGCTACGAGACTGCCTCATCCGCCGTAGTCACCGGACCTCTCGCCCACTGAATATCACTTTTTCAAGCATCTCCACAACTTCCTGCACAAAAAATGTTTCAAATGCCAAGATGATGTCGAATTGGCCTTCAATGACTTCATCGCTTCCAGAACTCCGGATTTCTATGCTAATGAGATAAATAAACTTGTTTCTCGTTGGCAAAATTGTGTCGATTCTAATTGTTCTTATTTTGATTAATAAAGTTTATTATGAAAGGAGATATGATCTTTTGAAGTTGAACGTGAAAAAAAAAAAAAAAAAAAAAAAAAAATTTTTGCACCAACCTAATACATAAATTCTAACAAACCTTTTCAAAAGTTGAAAGTAAAAATAGTTAAATCAAATATAAAAAATTGGAAGAGACGTTGCAAGCCCATCTCTGCTCCATTGTTATTTTTATGGCAAGTGCTCGTCTGAGCTCCAATCTATAGTCTCCCCCTCGCCAAACTTTCACGAAAAACACTCATCTATCTAAAACCACTATCAATAATTTTCCCACTCTTTATCTGTGTCTAAACATGGTTTCCATGAACAAAGCTTCTTTCTTAGATCCACACATCTGTGGAACTCTCTTCCGGTTGCCTGGGTTTCCAGCTGACTACAATAAGGTCATCTTCAAGTCCAACGTAAACAAGTTCTTGATGAGGTGTCCCCCTTAATCCAATTTACCAAATTTCCACTATTAACGATTACCACTTAATATTGTCTCATCGACTACCCCACATTCATTAACCCTTATCCTCGAGTGGTTTCCGGACCCTGATAAGTGGTGACTCCTTCGTAACAAAAAAAAAAAAAAAATGCACTGGTGTTAAACTTTTTTTTTTTTTTTTTTTTACAATTTAACCATATGTGTGTGTGTGTGTGGGGGGGGGGGGGTTACAAGAACGGACTAGAGATAGAAACTCAATTGAGCCCCTCCAGGAAAACAACTATAGAGTAGAGAAAGACTAGTAACATCTCTTGTGAGGAAAAGGGCTGTAGTGAACAGAGATCATACCCACTAGATTGCGAAGTTGATTTTGCATTATGTTAAGGCAGATGTAACAGTATTACTTAGGATGTATAGAATTCTTATAGAGGAAGAAGATTTTATAAATCAGGTACTTTCTGGAGCTGTAGAATGATCTAACCATTTTTCAGCAAACTTAGCAACAGATTGGATAGGTCTGAAGTAAAAAAATCAGTCTCAGAAAGCTTCCTTGAAGCGAGAACCTTTCATTTCAACAGGGGCAAAACAAATCCGAGTGTTGGTAGTGAAAAGAGAGATGCTTGTTTTTTTTGTTTTTTTTTTTTAGTTAAAATGAACGGACCACTTGTTTCCCCATTGCACTGCATGCTCCAAGTCAAAAGGGAGAGAGTCAGAAACATTGTAATCACCAATGTTTTTCAAAGTGCTGCCATAGAAAGGTGCCATCTGCCCCCCCCCTTTCATAGATGTCAACAAATAATCCCATAAAATAATTTGGAAGATCATTAATGAAAATCGGGACGACAGTTGGCTCTAAAAGAGTCGTGAGATGTGCTTTAGACTTTTGCTTATCAACAACTACTTTTATCGACCAATCAGAGAGAAGGACTTGCTAATTGTGAAGGCATTGCCGGATATTTCATAGATACCAAGTTTGTGAAGCAACCCTTTGTGCTTATCAAAGGCTTTTAATATGTAAAATCTACTGCCCTTTAAATAAAGTTTGATCGAGAAATTCACTGAACTTATATGATACTAGAGAAGGTACCTGGCATTGCCTGGGTGTGGAGAGGTTTTATGGTAAGGGTATTCATCGATGGAGCCCTTAAAAAAAATAAATAAAAAATAATTCCCCTCCCCCACCTCCAAATGGAAACAGCAACGAGTACCCGTGTGAGTGCAAAAAAAAAAAAAGGGGGGGGGGAAACCGTTTAGTCATCTAGCCCAACACAATTTGTGACATCACAAGCATTCGAAATAATGTTTTATGCGTACATAGATGTCGCGAGGCGTAAACGACTTTGCAAAAATGTTAACAAAATAAATTGACCCCTCCTTATAAAAAAATGGCCAGTTGATGGTGAAAGAATGAATGTTTTTGACCAAATGTTTTGGATATCTGTCATCCGAGAGACTGAGCTTTCAAATACCAATTTTGTCAGTGTTGGTTGTGTGTGTTGAAAGTTTTAGCGAGACACACACACACACAAGAGAGTTTCATATATACAGAAAATTACAGTCAGCACGTCAGCATTTAATCTTGCAGTATGAACTCTATATTGCTTATCACTGGGTAAAGTTGCTTTTGCTGAGGTGATTGAAAACTTCTTATCAGTTTTAAACAACTTGTGATGCACAAGAGATTGATCAGTCTGTAGTGAAACTTTAATGATTACTAAACTACCACCTTTCATTCATTCATTAACCCTTGAGTGGCCTTTAGGCCTTGATAAGTGGCGACTAACTTGTAAAAAAATAAAATAAAAATAGAATAAAAAGTTCGAATTACTGTTCTCATCTTCAGAGTTATTTTTCAGGTGTATCTTGTCAAACTCTGGAATCTTTCTGTTGAACTCTGGAAATTGCACGGAACCATTTATTTAATCCACAGAGGTAGCTATGATCGCACAAATGTCCTAAGTAATTTGAAATTGTATTTTTGAGTGCTGCCCACCTGAGGATTGAACCTTTAACCTTCAGAAGAGTAACTTTACCTACTCCACCACGGGTTCTTGCAGATACTACACTTCGATCTTGGCCAAAAGGCCAAGAAAAGCTTAAAAAGCTAAGAACAAGCATCTATTAATAACAGACCTTTGATCTTAACCAAAAAGGCCAAACACAAGTGTTACGGACCGACCGACGGACCGACTTATTGAGTCGCTTGCACGCAACTAAAAACATTTTAAAAGGAAATATTTTCATATTTTCTTGCAACAAGTTAATTGAAAATATAATCAAAAATGGTGGAGCAGGGGAGGGGGAGGAGGTCAATCAGATAAACAAAAGCTCTCAGGCATTATTAGGTAAAAAGAAGCAATAGTCTTACATAAGATTGATGTAGTTTGACAGCTGTCAAGATTGTTAACTTTTGTACTGGCTTTTAAGAGAGAGACAGAAAGGGGGAGAGAGACAGAAAGGGGGAAAGAGACAGAAAGGGGGAGAGAGACAGAAAGGGGGAGAGAGACAGAAAGGGGGAGAGAGACAGAAAGGGGGAGAGAGACAGAAAGGGGGAGAGAGACAGAAAGGGGGAGAGAGACAGAAAGGGGGAGAGAGACAGAAAGGGGGAGAGGGGGGTTTCATAATTTCAAGGCCTGTGCCAAGATATCAATTTCTTATAAATAATAATCATGCAAAATCCTGACAATCTTAAAAATGAATTTACAGTTTATTGAAATAAAATCGACATGATATTATACAGCATGTTCTCATTAGATCACCAAAGTTAAGAAATGTTGAGCCCGGCCAGTACTCGATGGGTGACCATTTGCAGAATACCAGGAGCTGTATGTAGGAAGATGTTAACATTTCTGGCAGCTCCTACATTTCACCAGCTGTTTTGACCCTGTCCTGTTGCAGGATCAGGCTGGTTAGGATGAAAGGGTGAGGCTGTCTCTGCTTTAACCAGCTTCACTTTAAACAAATTCCCAGTGCTTGTCATCCGTCATCGATAGGATGATCAGATCGTCTTTATCATTCCGACGGACACACTGTTGTATATGGTACAACTTTGTATTGTTGGCTTTCTTGTAAGAGGAGCAAGGTTGCCAACATCCATCCCTCAGTGAAAGTGGTATAATGGATTTGAAATTAGCACGTGTTACACACTTTGTCATCTTCAAGAAAAATCATCTGCTACGAAAAAAAAAAAAAAAAAAAAATCCTATTAACAATTTATGAGAAAATTGATATAGATAGCAGTTTCAATAATTAAGATCATGCTGGTATAATATAGTTTAAATAAGTTTTTTTTTATGTATATAAGTTATCTATAGACATGTATTTCATACTAACTAGCAATCATCAGCATGGTTGGATTTCAACAAGCATGTTTTGGTCTTCTAGCATTTAGTAACTAGAGATCTCTTCAACGCTTATATTCAAAAGCAGAATTCTTAATTTGGCTTAAGAATCCCGCTTTTGAATATAAGTGTTGTTGCCTGAAGAGGTCTCTAGTTGCTAAACACTAGAAGACCGAAACATGCTCATGACTGTGTAGCAACAAATTACTGCTTATGTAAAGACAAACTGAACATATATATATATATATTATATATATATATTATATATATATATTATATATATTATATATATATATATATTCATAGAAATCCACTTCATAGAAGCACGAATATAATGAAATTCAAAAACATAACGGTAATAAGATTGGACATTTGCAGTATTTTTTTTAAAAAATAAGCCTTTATTTAAAGTTTCTAATTTCCAGCTTATAACAAAGCCCTCATCAGAATTTTTTTTAAAAAACAATGCATTTTTTTTCTTACTTGCCATGGTGTTTTTGGCACAGTTTATTTGTAGAAGATAAATGTTGTATCATCCAGTCCAGTGCATAGGAGCTCAATCACATACACACACACACACTTGGTGTAACAATTGTCACCCTAGAAAAGACATGATTCCATTTCCGTTTGATGAAAACCGTTTATCACTTTTGTTGCAGACCATTTATTATTTGGCCAGTTGTGTACCAATCCCAAGAGTGATGGAAGCTTCTATCATGTCTGAAAGTGACGATGTTCAACGAGCAAGATCGCAGATGCACCATTGTACAATTCTTGCTCTCTACCGATACAAGTTATGACAACAGGACCATTGCCAGCACCCTCAAAATGCAAATTCGGATGATTAAACACTTGAAGACACAGCTCAATGCATCGGACAACCCACGGTTATGGTCATTGGTGTGGTTTCAAGTGAGGGCCACACTGTGCCACCTCACATGTTCAAAGTTGGCTTTAAAATCAACACCAAAGCATATCTGGATGTGTTGAAGAGTGTGGTGATCCCTGGTGCAATTAGGTGACCGCTGGCAGAACCTGGGTGTGGTAGTAGGACTCAATGTCGGCCCACAAGTCCAAAGACACCCATGCTTGGCTTCAGGAGTGCTACGACTTACACTGGCCCCCTCCTCTCCTGACCTGAACCCGCTGGACTACTTTTAGTTATACGTCAAGAACATCACCAACATGACCTCCCACAACACCAAAGTCAGACTGATCGCTGCCATCTGCTGAGTATTCTCTGAGCTCCCGCTGGCGCTTGTGAAAAATGCATGCTCCCAGTTCCAGATCGGTATCGAGGCGGTGATTGAGGTTGAAAACGGCTACATTGAATAGATGTCAGCCTACTACATAATGCGGTTACCCGAATTGATTTTTTCAAGAAAAGTCTTAAAATAAAGCTGTAGTGCTGTTTTCTTTATGGCGACAAATTTATCGTTTTAACCTGTATATATGGTAGAATATAATTATTTTTAATACCTACAAACACTCCTATTTCATCCTTTCAGAAATCATCAGTGCAGTTACAGTTGGTCAGAAGATTCGAACTCGGCCACAAAGTCATCTCTGACTTCATTATCAAGGAACAAACTACATGGCCAATGTTAACCGCAAGAAATACAGTTGAAATTAACCTTTATATAAAGCGTATGTCATTAATGGAGAGAGTGACATCATGATCTGCGCATGTAAGCTTAAGTGACAGAGTTATTTCAACAGAGTGCTCAATAATAAGAACCAAGTTCTTAAAGCGGATGACAATAGTAGAACACACACACACACACATATATATATGTGTTTTTAGTATATATATATAGACGAATATTGGCTGAAGAGAGCTTGATAAGGATACCTTAAACGGGCCTTATTATCGGGCTTGAAACCGACGGTACCAATGACCTGTCTCAACTAACAACTTTCTGTACACAAAATATAAGTACGCTCTTAAAATTTGGATTTTCCTTTTAATTGAGCACTCTGCTGGAATTCTTTTTCCAAAAAAAACTAATCATATATATATATATATATATAAAAAACTCAATCGCTATAAGGCCGTTGACAGCCATTAAAAAGTAATCTCAAATTTGCGTTCCGAGTTATGTCCCCTGTGTATTAACTCTTCACTTGTCTATAGCATCTAAGAAAAAATAATTTTCCCCAATTTTCTGTAAAAATTAGTTAAATTATAAATAACTTTTCATTAGAATTTTCGTAATTTTTAGATATATTACTATTTTCGGCATGACCATTATGTACGTAATATTGTTCTTAAAATGTAAAAAAAAAAAAAAAAAAAAAAAAAAAAAAAAAAAAAAAAAAAAAAATCAATCTGTCGACTTTCTTAATAAGCAAAAAAAAAAGTTTCATTAATTGTTACATTCGCCAACAGCTGCAGAAATATCGTTCTGTTGGCAGACACTAAAATAATTGCAAATAAATTAAAAAGAACAAGAAAAGACTTTCGTCGGCACAGCGTTTCTATCAGAAACATAAAAATATTCTTCAATTAAAAATGAATTATTCCCTTTGATAATTTTAACTTTTTTTTATTATAACTAAAAAAAAATATTCATATTGAAGATAAAGATTAATAATTGTAAATCATTTTTTTTTTTTTTTTTTTTAATACACGGTGGTCATCACTTATCAAGGCCCGGAAGCCACTCAGGGATAAGGGTTATTGCAAGTACAGTACGTTAGTGTGGAGATTTGAAGTGTTTACTTAAGGGGGTGGTTCATTAGGAATTTGTTAACGTTGGACTTGAAGACATCCAAGTTGTAGTCAGGTGGGAAGCAGGCAGACGGAACAGTTATTAATCTTTATACACAATATTAATATAGCTCTAGAATACTTATACCTATTGAGCTTATTATATATCTACAGTACTATGAACAATGTTCCTTTAAAGTTTAATACATTAAATTAAACTTTGCTCTTCTAGACTTCCGGTTTAATTCCCTCTATAAAAAAATATTCAATATTATCAAGTTGTCTGGGTAGGATGACTTCTTTTTTTTTTTTTAAATTTATTCTAGCACTAGCAGTGTCAGAAATCGCCATTAAAAATGCGTGATAAAAACTTGAATAATTAGACTTACTATCTTTCAAAGCTTATAACTATTTAAAAGCTGTAATTTAAACTCGAGTTCTTTTTCAATAAAAGGAGCAAAGACCAAATTTTAAAATAACACGTTTAATAGCAAAATATGCAATATTTGTTTTTTTAAATAGGTTTTCTTTAAAAAAGATTTCAAGAAAATCAACGAATTTTAACTTACTTCGAATATAATAAATATATATAAATTCCAAAAAATCACTTACCTATAAAAAATACTAATCAATGAGTATTTCCATTCTTCATTAAGAATTTATCTATATTTGTATTTTATATTCCATGTCCTTTTTAAATAAAATAATTTTTTAAGCAAGGATTCAAAAATACGATAATTAGATGTTCACGATTGGAATAAAGGGAGACAAACGTCTACCTTTCTTAGATTTGAAAACTTTGGTGGCCTGTAAGCGCCAGAATTAATCTCCCTTTCTATTTCTGGCTGTAAACAAAAGTTAGTCAATATGGGCCATCGTAACTTGAAAAATGATCACATTTCACTTATCAGTTTTTGCCGTTTAAAAAACTCCTACTCGACCGATTTTCCATTTCTATTTTATTCTCTTAAAGAAATACACAAGTTTTTGATTTAATATATTTTATTTCTTGTTTATGGAGTGATTTTTTTTTTTTTTTTTTTCTAGATTAAAAACATTGAATGAATGTAGGTATTCAATCTTTTCAGGACAAAATTTTTAAAATGTAAGGTTTCACGTAAAAAAAAAAAAAAAAAATCAACATGGTTAAAAAAAAAAAGGGTTTTGAACTTTTGACTTTACAGGTAAATTTGCACAAAACTATTCTTTTTTTTTTTTAAATTAGATTATTTTATTTATTGATCTTTATCTGCAATTTGTGATATATAAATCTGAGGTGAGAAAATTAATTATGTTCTTTTTAATATACATTTCAAAGGGGGGAGGGGGGGTGAATTAAAAAAAAATGTTTGTCTAGAATATTATATTCGGTTTATTCGAAAGAACATAAAATTTCACATTAAACCTGCAAATATTGTAAAAATTGTAACAATATAAAAATTTTGGTAGATTTTTAAATTAAAAAAAAAAAAAAAAAAAAAAAAAAAAAATGTAACTTTTCATAAAATTCAATTCATTATGTAGAAAAAAAATGGCTGTATGAGCGCGTGTAGGCACTTTGTAAACACTGTTTTTTTTTTTAAATAAAAAATATTTCTTTTATTTTTCAAAAAACTTTAGTTTATTTTGGAAGTATATTCCATAAAGAAATTAAACAAACCATTACGAGAAATTACGAGTTTTGTATATTTTATCCGCAGTTTTGTGTTAAGGGTGTCAAAGATTCCCAAAAGATTGACACACCTACTCTAGCAACAATAACAAATTAAGATTGGCTAGTCAGAATCCAAGTTTGATATGTCAGCTTCAATACTATTTAGGTCTGACTTTGAAAAATCTGTTAAAATATAGCCATCTGTTTGATTACATATTGAACATCACCCAAGAGATTTTTATATCCAAGTAAAAAAAAAGATTTTAAAAAAATGTTTGAATTGAAAAAAAAAAAAAAAAAAAAAAACACATATCGTTTTTGCTTTCTTGAATTTCAAATTTTAATAATAATAAAAAAAGCAATTAACCATGTTTGTGATTTTTTTTTTGTAAATAGACTTCATGGACATCTTGTATATATTAACATATGGAAAAGTAAAAGACGCAAAACAAACAAAACGAAA
The DNA here is from genome assembly GCF_053919585.1 of Euprymna scolopes. Lineage (NCBI taxonomy): Eukaryota > Metazoa > Mollusca > Cephalopoda > Sepiida > Sepiolidae > Euprymna > Euprymna scolopes. The sequence goes on along the minus strand of NC_136521.1, from coordinate 69,338,501 downwards.
ATAAAAAAAAACGCAAAATGAATAAAAAATAAAATAAACGAAAAACAAAAAACGCAAAAAAAAAAGACAACTAAAAAAAACGAAAAAAAAAAACGAAAAAAAAAAAACGCAAAAAAAAAAAACGCAAAGAAAACGACAAAAAATTGCATATTAACCATATGTTTATAAAAGTTTGGGTCAAATAAAAGTTTTGACTTTGGAGTCAGAAGCAATCTTGAAATTTCTGTATTAAAAAAAATTCAAAATTGGAAGAAAAAAAAACAAAAAAAAAAAAAAAAACGAGGAAATAAAAAAGATTTTATTTTGGCGAAAATTTGCTGACAAATTTTTGAGGGTTTATTTTTATTATTATTTTTAAATGGACAAGGAAAGAAAATTTTAAAAATAAAGAAAAAATTGTTTTTCCATTTTAAATAGCAAGAGACAAACTCAGTAATGAGCTGCAACAATGGCTAGAAACACTTTTTTACTAACGAGTTTCCAGTTATGAAGACAAAAAGCCACTGGAGGATACTGGTTGAAGAGAAATTCTAAATTGAAATGATGAACTTTGAGAGGAATGAAAATAATTTAATTACTTATGAGGAAGCTTCATAACATGTATTCGTTGACATTTTATTTAAAGATGACCATGTTGTGGTCTGCAGGGAAGCAATCTCGTGTCTCACATATGGAAATTCGTTAGAAAAAAAAAATTCAATTTTTTTTTTTCTTTTAAACAGGCCAGACAAGATGTCTGTCTGTAGCAACTTGAAAAGTATCTCTTTAAATTAATTGTTTTTAGAAGTTTGTTATAATTTTAAACAATTAAAAAATAAATAAATAAACAACAAAAAAAATAAGTTCGAGTTGTTTATGGATGTCCGGCGACTCCGGCGCAAACGTTAAAAATAAAATCACTGAATTCTTCGTAAAATGTTCCTATTTACTTGCCTCGCTACGAGGGCAGACTTATACACAACGTCGGTTTTTAATGTGAAGAAAACCCAGCTTCTCAAAAAGGGGCATTCTGTCTCAGTCATGAAGGATTTCTCTTCCACTGACCAAGGACAGAAAAGCTGAAATGTAGCATCAGAATAGATGGTATTTATTTGCTCCCCCACCGAGCAAATTAGGCACAAGGCCGATTTTTAATGTGAGGAATGAAGGGAGGGGAAAGGGAAAAAGGGGACCAGCTCCCGAGAGGTGGGAAATGGGAGCTGGTTAAAGGTCAGGCATGTGGGGTTGCCCCCACATCTGGTCTTTGCTAGTCATAGCTGGTCTTTGCTAGTCATAGCTTGCAGCATCTGTCGGAACAGATACTACACTTTGATCTTGTCCCGAAGGCCAAGTATTCGTAAAATGTTACACAAGAAAAGATCGTTTGATCTTGGTATAGGGCTTTGTTTTGAATTTCATTCTTGTGCAGAAAGACACAAAAAATGTAGATTGGTTAAAAACTATGTACCTGCATCCCCACGAGAACAAAGAGAAAATAATGACGAGAACATATCTTTCGATTGAGAACGGAACAGAACTAAACTTTGATCGCGACGCAGCACGAAGACCAGGAATTTAGGCCATTCCAATCTTATAAATAAAAACATTTCTCGAATCAACACGAAAACTTTTTCGTTGTTCATTAATATTTCTGCATGGTTTTTTTTTTGTTTGTTTATTTAAGAATTTAAGTGAAAAATTGTCAACTTTTTACAAATTAAAATCATATATATATATATATATATATATATATATATATATATATATGAGAGAGAGAGAGAGAGAGAAGTAGCCGTGACCCGTTGGGTCACAGACACCATTCCACCTTGATTTCATAAATTATGACATGTCCCTTTAAGCCGGTGCGCCGCGGTTAGAGGGACGATTAGAATATTTCTCAGAATATCTGAGATATAGCGAGTGAATGTCTGACATCCGATAGGGATACCCCATCCCCAGTTAGAACAAAGTAAGAAAATTAAATATAGTTAGATCTCTCTTAACATTATTGATTTATTATTACAATTGCTATTAATTACAATTATTATTGCATATATTAATTTATTATTATTATAAAGAAATAAAAATATATTTTGCAATACGTGTTTGTGATATATGCATAGACATACTAATAAAGATTAAACGACGACGCTAAAAAAAAAAGTCAATTTCTCCTAAGGTGCTTATTCAGATTGGCACTTATGGCGGCACTTAAAAATACAGAAAAGTATTTATGATGTACGTATTCGTTACGGAACGAAAATGTCATATTCCAAAAATTGCTTAAATCGATTCAAAAGAAAAAAAAAAAAAAATTGACGATTTGTAGCGAATTTTACTACAAAACTATTGAATATAAGGCTGATTTTTTCATCTCAACTTCGATTTGAGTTGTTCCCCTTTTATTTCATCGGATTGGCGGACCTGAGGAATCTTGCCCCTTCTCATCTTTTTTTAATTACTTTTTTTTTTTCCAACAGATTATTATTGGATGGACAGAGATCATTAAAAAAAAAAAAAAAAAAAATTAAAGAGAGGGGGCAAGATACTTCAGATCCGCCTATCAGATTTCATCATGGTCGACGAAAGCACTACGACTCATTTACAGTCGTAAAATTTGATTTACTTGAGGAAAAAAAATACTTTATCTAATTACGTGATTTTTAGAAGATGTTATCTTCGTTCTGTAACGAGTACGTACATCATACAGACTTTTCGGTATTTTATTTTACGACCTGCCACAGGCACAGCGTAGTATAACCCCAACCACAGCATGTTAAGAACGGCTTTTTGAATACCCCCCCCCCCAACGGCTTTCGAGGTTGGGGGGTACTCCGAAAGCCGTTCTTAACATGGGGAGATTGTGTGTGTGTGTGTGTGTGTGTGTGTGCAGGGGGGGGGGTATAATACGCTGGGGCACGTCGTAAAAAAAAAAAAAAAAAAAATACCGCCTTTTCTTTAATGTTCTTTAATTGCCGCCATAAGCACCAAAATAAATGTTTCCAAACGTAACTCAATCCCAGAACTAAAATATAAGCTTAGCGTGTACAGGATGTTATATAAGAGAAAAAAATCTTTAGAAACGTTGACAACACAGATTTCGTATAAAAGAAAAAAAAAGTCACCTGAATGTGAAGCCGGCGTTTGAAGAAATGACACATGGACACGTTTTCATCAACACCCACACACATTGACACACAAAAAAAAAATCTTGTTCTATTTTTATAATAATTGTCAGTTCACCATTTTCTTTTTTTATCATCGGTTCTTTTATACAACAGGGTCACGTTCGGAAAGTAATGGTTTTCTTTCGTCGAGGAGCACAAGTGAACTACAATACCAGACTTGATTTTAAACTTTTTTGTATTTGTGCAGAGAAGGTACCGTACTGAAATAACATTTAGAAACCCATTCTTAACACGGGGAGAGGAGAGTGTTTTGTAACTCTTCTGTACTTTCATCTAACCATTTAATAAACAAAATATACCGTAGAACTTGAATTAAACTTGGAGATACTATTATAAAAAATTAAAAATAAAAATAAAAATAAAAAATAGCCGGTACCTTCTCTGCAATAAACACCTGAACTTTAACCCAAAGTATCCTTTCTAATAATCGACGGTTTAAAAAAATATCACGGAACGTAAATATATCTCAAAAATCGTATAAATTGATAATTTTTTTTAATATAGAAAATCATTTTTCTTGCGGTTTTTAGCGATTATTGTAGCCATGACAAGGCCGACTTAAAATCCCAGTAGTTCAAATTAAGTTGTCTACACTGTTCTCGCTTCATATAAATTTCTGATTTTCTTCGTTAAAAATATTTTCGATCAATTTTTAACGATTAATGTTAAATCGTTAGCAATACAAGGCTGATCTTACAAGTTTGAATTATTGTGGGGTTATCTGCACTTGATTTTTCACGACAGTCCCTATTCGATTTCTTATAAAATTTAATTTTCTTAGTAAAAAAATTAAAACTACTTGATCAATTTACGTGATTTTTAGAATATATGTTCGTTTACGTTGTGTGATGGGTAAAAAAAAAAAAAAAAAAAAAGAATTTGATGAAAACGATCGAAAATTTAAAAGGGAGGTCATTTTCGGTTTTGATTTAAACAAAATGGCGGAAATTTTTCACCTGCTTACACGATTAAAGTTTTCTTTAATAATTCAGTAATATTCAGTTAATTTTGACTGCATAATTATGGAAGCTACCATTGTAACTTATTAGAATTGACAAAAATCAGTTGAAACCAGTTTTTTTTTTTTTTTTTAATCTGAAAACTCCATTTATCGACTACAAAATTCCGTCCCAATTCTGTAGAAGCACCAGATTTTTTTGTTTCTATATTTTCGGTTTTTAATTAAGTTTAGGCACCGCCAAAAATGGCCGCAAAATCAAGTTGTTGTTGTTTTTTAAAACTAAATTACATTTATTAAAATCCATTATTTCTGAGTAACTTTTTTTTTTCCAGAAAGATAAAACCCTGAATTTTATCATATAGAAAACAGAATAATGTAAAACTTTTTCTACTATTTTTAATTCAATTTTAAATGTTAAATTTTCCCAAAAAGTTAACAATTGTTATTTTTTGTCTTGCACAAAAAACGTACTTAAATATTTAAAAAAAAGGGTTTTTGAAATAATTTATTTATTCATTTATTGTCTAACTAAGATTTAGGATGATTTTCTAAGAGAATATGCAAAAATATTATAATATAAGTACCTGAATTTCAAATAATTCCACTTATTCATATATGTAACCAGATATTTCGCGTCGCCGAAGAGTTCAGATCGACTCTGTTTACGTTTTCTTTCGATGAGACGAAAACTATGGAAGACTAAACAGGCCAAAAAAACTTATTTTTCAGTGACGAAAATTTCAATGTATTATTAAGCTGAGGCTGGCCAGTACCAGATGGGTGACCATTTGTATGAGTTTGGTTTTTAATGTGTATGTGTGTGGGGGCCAGGCTCCCCAAAATGGGGGGAGGGGGCAATTTAAAGCAGAATAAAAAAAAATTATTTCAGCGCGTTTGGTCCACCGTAGTCGAAAGGCGGCAAACGTTTTCAAACGAGATCGAAAAAAAATGATGCTATTTTTAACACAAAGGGCACAATATTTATCGAATTTTTTTTTTTTTTGTATCGATTATTCAAAGCATGCTCTGTTTAATAATGGTCATGCATTATTCGGCTCGCTAAAAAAAAATTGTTAATTTATTTATCAAAAATTTTAAAATGGCTTTTTTCGTATAAATATAAAAAAAAATTTTTTTTTGTTTTGCTTAACTTAAATTAATTATTTTACTTAACATATTCACCGAATTTCACACTTCAAAACTCAAAAGCGGGATAATTAAACACAATCGAAGTTCTGATATTCAGACGTCAAAATAAGGTATGCAAACAATTTTTTTTTTTTTTTTTTTTTAATCTATAATTCTGTCCCTTACAACAACACAATATGTTTTGTTCAGTTTCAGATGATTATTTTAAGCATATTTGTTCCCACTTCAAAACAAGGGGGGGTTTTGTAAGCAAAAAAAAATATATATATAAATATCGTTTATGAAAAATAAGTACACTGTTATAAAGTTCATTCTTCTCCTAATAATCGCTGAAAATTTCGTATTGATCGGATAATTACCTGATTTTTGGTAGATTTTTAAAAAGACGGTCCGTCAAAAAGTACTGACCTGCCCCCCCAGTTTTGGCGGTGCCTAATTAAGTTGATTTCTGGACTTACACCAAATAAAATGTTTTAAGCTTACATTCGGATTTCGAACCGTTACGAAATAAACAGCTGGCAGACATTTTAAAACTTGTTAATCTTTAATAAGACAATCAGATAAGATTTCGTGTTTTTCTAGACAACACAAAACTGGGTGCAAGAGTACTTATTGATCCGTGCTATTTTTTAATAACATTTTCAAATTTAATCCAAGTTTCATTATGTTTTTTTTTTTTATTAAATTGTAAGGTTAAAGTACAGAATAGGTACAAAACATCCCCCTCTCCATGTTAAGAATGGCTTTCTAAATAATAACGTTATTATTTCAGCACGGATCAACAAGTGCACGTATCCGAAACTGATTATATATTTGTCCAAGGCCTATAGGCAATAATAAATACGATTCTTTCCATTCAGACAATGGTGCTAACGCATTTCAGGTGCTAACATTACATACTCACGTATCATGTAGAGATGAATTAAAATTACGAAAAATAATCCCGTAGAAAAATAATTGCAAGTAAAAGTAGAATCTGTCGAATTATCGAGTTTTATCGCATGTTTTAATGTGGAAGAGTTGTGTGACCAATTCTGTATGGCAAACTGACTTATCTCCCTTGACTTAAATTAAGAGTCCGCCATTTTTTTTTTTTTTTTTTTTTTTTTAATTACATTTTCACCCCAAACAAGGCACATTGCCACTTTGGTGTAGGGGGCTACTATCAGGCGAAACAACTACTGGGGTACTATGTAGGGATTTGGGCAGAAAGATGTTGGTTCACGTTGCACTTGAACTTCTGCATGTCAGTACAGTTGGGGAAGCAGTGACCTGGAATGGAATTCCAAAGTCTAGCGGTTCTGGGGAAGAAACTACCGGAGTAGAAAGATCTTTTACATCTAGGGATCTCTACTGTGTGGGGGTGGGATTTTGCAGCTTGTCGGGTCTGTCGAGGGTGTTCACGTCGTGGGGGCACAAGTGCTTGCAGTTCATCAGAGCATTCACCATTAAAATACTTGTAGAACAGGCAGAGGGATGCAACGTTACGTCGATGGGACAGAGGCTGAAGCTTAGATGCCAGTTTAGGGCCTATCAGATTTGCGACTCTTTTGAACCCTGTCAAGGAGCGAGAGACTAGTAGCCGATGCACCAGCCCAAATATGACAGCAATACTCCATACATGGGCGAATGGTTGCCTTATAGAGGTACAGGATACTTTCGGGTGTTAGTAGTTTTCTAGCACGGTAGAAAGAGCCCACCTTCCTTGCAGCGGCCCTGGCAATGCTCTCGATGTAATTGTTCCAACTCATGTTTCCTGTGAACGTTAAGCCAAGGAGCTTGAAAGACGTACTCTCAGATAAAGAGTCGTTGGCCATTGCTATAGGTGGTAGAGAAGGTTTCTTGTAATTATTGAATGAAACCAGTTTAGTCTTGGTGGCATTGAACGTGACCATCCATTTTTGTCCCCATTCCACTACTGATTGGAGGTCATCCTCTAGTGTTTCTGCCATTACTTTAGATATATGTTCATTTGTTTTCCTGTCGTGCCTGCTATAGAGTGTGGTGTCATCAGCATATATACCCATCTCAGAGGCAATTTTGTCGGGGAGGTCATTTATGAATATCAGGAACAGTAGAGGTCCAAGGATAGATCGCTGGGGCACTCCCGCATTTTTATCATATTGTTTAGATGTACGACCGTTGAGGACAACCTGGATTTTTCTCTTATCTAAGAAGGATTTAATTATGTTAAGTATTCTACCAGTGATACCGTATGATCTAATCTTCCTGAGGAGACCCTCATGCCATACCCTGTCAAAAGCCTTAGATATATCTAGAGCTACCGCTCTGCCCTCTCCCGCTTTGTTCAGTGAATGGTATATGCGTTCAGAGATTACAGTGAGAATGTCTGCTGTGGAACGGGCTTGTCTAAATCCATATTGTTGGTCGGTCAGAAGTTTAGCATCTGTAAGGTGATGGACTAGAGCATGGTTAATTAAGGTCTCAAATATTTTGGACAAAAGTGGGAGGAGGCTAATGGGGCGATAATTTGATGGGTCAGTTCTTTCGCCAGAATTCTTGAATACTGGTACCACAGAAGCAGTTTTCCAACAGTCCGGAAAGCAAGATTCATTAAGGCATTTGTTGTAGAGTTTGGAGAGAACTGAAGCTACTTCGGCTGAGCACCTTTTTAATAGCACAGCTGGGATGAGATCGGGTCCACATGCTTTTGAAGTGTCAAGGTTTTTTTATGATAGCATGCACCTGAGCAGGGGTGATTTTCATTTTGGTGCTAATGCAGTAATGCACTAGGTGTGTCAGAAATATCGTGAAAAATAGTGAATAATTCCACCCCGTCTTTCCAAGCTCCTCGAAAAATGTAATTCAAGCCCTAATTTTTTTTCAATTAAAGGAGCAAGGACCAAGATTTCATTAAAAAAAATAAAAAAAACAAACGTGGGTTTTTTTAAAAAAAGGTTTTAAACTTCGGACTTTACAGGTAAATGTCTAAAAAATACTTTTTTTTTTTTTTTAAATTTGAATATATTATTTATTGACCTTTTCGCTTCAATTTGTGATATATAAAACTTTGGTGAGTAAATTAATTATTTACTTTTTAATAGACATTTCAAAATAGGAGGCATGAATTATTCGACCCCCTGTCTTTCCAAGCTTATAACTACTCGAAAAATGTAATTCAAGCCCTAATTTTTTTTTTTTTTTTTTTAATTAAAGGAGCAAGGACCAAGGTTTCATTAAAAAAAAAAAAAAAAAAAAAAGAAAAAGCAAACAACGTGGTTAAAAAAAAAAGGTTTTAAACTTCGAACTTTACAGGTAAATTTCTAAAAAACATTACTTTTTTTTTGTTTTAAATTTGAATATATTATTTATTGACCTTTTCTCTTCAATTTGTGATATATAAAACTTTGAGTAAATTAATTATTTACTTTTTAATAGACACTTGAAAATGGGGGGGGCGTAAATTAAAAAAAAAAAACGTTTGTCTAAAATATTATATTCGGTTTATTGGAAAGAGCATAACATTTCACATTGAACCTGAAAATATCATAAAAATAGAATCAATAGAAAAATTTTGATACATTTTTAAAGTTTAAAAATTGAAAAATATTGAGTTCGTAAAATTCATTACTGTTTTTTAAAAAATAAAAAAAAATATTTCTATTACTTTTAAAATAACTTTGATAGTTTATTTTGGAAGTATAATCCATAAAGAAAATAAACAACCCACTTTTAAAAAAGAAATTACGAGTTTTTTATATTTTATTCGCAGTTTCGTGTTAGGGGTGTCAAAAATTCCTACAAAAATTCTGATGCACCTAGTAATGCACTTACTGATCCGCTCTATTTTTTAAATCGTATTTCCAAGTTTAATTAAAGTTTTTTTTTCTTTTATTCAATTGTAAGGTTAAAGTACAGAATAGGTACAAAACACCCTCCCCTCCCCATGTTAAGAATAGCTTTTTAAATAATAGCATTATTTCAGCACGGATCAATAAGTGCATGATGAGTACTGACATTTTTAAACAAAATATCAGAAGGTAATTATGAAAGTTTTTTTTGTTTTCTTTTTGCTCATCTGCTGGAGCAGTTTTCTTCATTTTTAGAATGTATACTAATTTTTATATACTACATAAGTACATAATGTTTTCACCTGAAATGCATTAGTTTAGAAGATCAATCTACACAAGCAGTGAAGGATTTTTTTTTTTTTTTTTTTTTTTTTACACAGTGATCACCACTTATCAAGGCCCGGAAGCCACTCAGGGATAAGGGTTATTGCAAGTACATTACGTTAGTGTGGAGATTTGATGAAGTGTTTACTTAAGGGGGCGGTTCATTAGGAATTTGTTAACGTTGGACTTGAAGACATCCAAGTTGTAGTCCGGTGGGAAGCAGGCAGACGGAACAGAGTTCCACAGGCGTGCAGTTCTAAGAAAGCACCCACCCTTTTTACGATATCGCCAGTCAGAGTTTAGTTTTTTTTTTTTATGAGTTCTCGGCTTATAACTATACTCTTAATTTACACGAATTTGTTCTAAGAAAAAAAAAAAAAAAAAAAAAACATCCGAATGCGTCTCTGTCGTATGAAAGCACTGAGTTCTCATATTAATCATTAAATAAATAATATAGGTGCTTGTTAAGAGATAGTCGACAGATCGATTTTTTACAGATGTTTTACGCAAAAAACAATATTATGTACTTAATTTATATGTCGAAAATAGCAATATATCCAAAAATTACGAAAATTCAAATAGAAAATTACTTACGGTTAAAAGTAATTTTTGCGGAAAATTGGGTAAAATTGCATTTTCTTAGCCATTATAAAGCAGACAGTGAAGAGTTCACACAGAGGAGACATAACTCGAAACGAATATTACATATTACTTGTACCTATTTACAGTGCCTCCCCACGAGACAGAGTCGTTTTTTTTTAAAATGTTTTTAATGTGAAGAAAAGGAACAAAAATAAAAATTGTCTCAGTCGTGAAGGATTTCTCCTCCGCTGACAGAGAACAAGAAATTGAAGTGTAGCATCTGAAGAACAGATACTACACTTTAATCTTGACCTGAAGAATATCCGTGGCGTTCCACTCGAATTTTCGTAATTTTTGGATAAATTACTATTTTCGACATGACAATCAAGTAACATTGTTTTTGCTTAAGATAAGATATTAAAAAAAAAAAACATCGGTTTGTTAACAAGCAACAAGGTTGTTGTCACAGGAATGCTTTCTTCCCAAATAAAAATATGTCCGTGGGAAAGGGGAGGGGGCAACTTGAAAGGCAAAACAGCTGAGTCTTTAAAAAATGCAAAAAATAAAAAACGTGGCACATTAAATGAGAAAAGTTATTTTTGGTTTTTGCTTACTTAGGTAGAACCACAGAATTACCCACCCATATGTAACAAGATGTAACTTTAATATAAGTTATACTTTTGTATGTTTTAAAAGAAACCTAATATATATATATATATATATATATATTTTTTACTAATTTCAGCGTACGATGAAAATGCAAGACTAAAATAATTCTTTTTGACTTTGGTTACTTAATCAAAGTGCTGACGCCACATTCGGTCGTCATTTGAAGGCAAGAATCTTCAAAATGTCCTATAAAAAAAAGGTCAAGAGTATATAATGAACGAAGAAGTGTTTGAATCGACCTGCTTGTTTTCGGCCTTCATCAAGCCGGAAAACAGTGGGCGGTCTGCTATCTAGCGAGGGTTAGGAGGGCCCTAGTAACAACTTTTTTATTTTTTAGTTGTTTTCCCCTACCCTCCAAGGAGATTATCTTTTACCTTTGTTGAATTTGCGGGTTTACAAAATATGTACGACCAAAATTATTCGCGATCAATGTACGACGACTGACTGCTCTTGCTGTTTGTCATATAGAAACAACATATAAAGTTGCTTGAATCAGCAGCAGCCGAATCGGACATTTAGTCGTGCCATGTTTTCATCATACATAAACTAGTTTACTAAAATTGCACGATTATTTGCTCCTTCCTGCTGCTGTTTTGCTATTAAAACAACTTTTACACGAATTTACTACTGGGTTTGTCAGCGCAAAATATCATAAAAAGTATGTTGTATTACTAAAATAAATAAAATGAATTTACTCAATAAAAGTGCAGTAAGGAACCCCACGAGGGGGTGGAGATTAAGGGGTTAAAAAAAAAAATGGTGGGGGAGGGGGTCAAAACAACAGTAGACAGTTTGGGTGGAGAGAGGTGTTAAAAAAATGTGGTAGAAGGCAGGCTCGAACCAGTAACGCAAAATAGGAAAAGGTGGAAAAAAACCTAACGTCTTAGCTGATGCTGCGTCCATGCTACGGAATTTGAACCCAACACGTACGTCTTTCCAGTCAAAAGTTATAATATCTCAAAGTTGACGCTTTTATAGTACAAAGATAAGTAAAGATAGAAACTGTGTTCAAACGCTATTTAATAGCGAATATTTTAATTTTTGTCCCAAAAATTGAAAAGAATTGGATAAAAACTTCTTAAGCACAAGTCGATAGAAGTCGTGACAAGCGCAAAACATGAGATTTTTTGTGCGTCATGGCGCACACAAAAAATCTGTAAACAAGCGTTCATCAATTAACTTACGAACATAAAATATTCATTTTATTTTTGTTATTTAGAAAACAAGTTTTTAAATAGACAGGAAAAGAATATTTTTAAGTAAATTCTTTGAAGAATGACCGACAATGAATATCGTTTTTTTTTTGTTTTTTTTTGCATATTGTTTTTTTTTTTTGCATGTTGTTTTGTTTTTTTTGCATATTGTTTTGTTTTTTTTGCATATTGTTTTGTTTTTTTTGCATATTGTTTTGTTTTTTTTTGCATATTGTTTTGTTTTTTTTGCATATTGTTTTGTTTTTTTTGCATGTTGTTTTGTTTTTTTGCATGTTGTTTTGTTTTTTTGCATGTTGTTTTGTTTTTTTGCATGTTGTTTTGTTTTTTTGCATGTTGTTTTGTTTTTTTGCATGTTGTTTTGTTTTTTTTGCATGTTTTGTTTTTTTGCATATTGTTTTGTTTTTTGCATGATGTTTTGTTTTTTTGCATATTGTTTTGTTTTTTTGCATATTGTTTTGTTTTTTGCATGTTTTGTTTTTTGCATGATGTTTTGTTTTTTTGCATATTGTTTTGTTTTTTTGCATGTTGTTTTGTTTTTTTGCATATTGTTTTGTTTTTTTGCATATTGTTTTGTTTTTTGCATGATGTTTTGTTTTTTTGCATATTGTTCTTGGTTTTCGAGTCGCAAATAAAACATCTAAAAGTTAACGCTTTGTAATAGAAAAATAAGTAAAGATAGAAACTGTTCAGACACCATTTAATAGCGAGGGTATTAACTTCTTTTGTCCTAAAATTTGAAAAGAAAAACTTAAGCACGAGTCGATAGAAATAGTGACAAACCCATATGAGAATTGTCGTGCGTTGTTGCGCACAAAAAAAATCTGTAAACAAAGTGTTTGTCGACTTACGAACATAAAGTATTCATTTTTTTTTTTTTTTTGTTATTTAAAAAACATAAGTTTTTAATTTTGGAAAGGAAAAGAATATTTAAAAAAAAAAAAAAAATTCTTTGGAAAGGAATGACCGACAATGGCCACGCTTTTAAATGAGTTAAAACGCATAAACCACTTTTCCAGTTAAATAAAAGAATAACTTATTGGGTTTGTTTTACAATCCACAGAAGTATGAAGAAGTGGTCAAAAAACATGTTACCAAAGGCAAGTACCTCAATAAATTTTTGGTGTTGTAACTATTTATTGTTAAAAAAAAAAAGTATTGTCGAGCGTTATATGAGAACAAGAAAAAAAATGGCCACAATGTGTCTTGCAGTCTCGACAATGACTTAAAAATAAAAAATTATACAAAATAGCGGTAGAAACTCATCGGATGTCACGGTAACTTGAAACCGTTAAAATGAAATTTTATTATGCTAATTAGTTTAATGAACTTGAAAATATAATTGTAATCTGTACAAAATTTCCTTTTATTTGATATGCTACAAGTCATATTTTGTTAATAGTTTCTTTGAATCGTCTCGTGGTGGCCATTTCCTGGTTGTCATCTTTGATTTTTCATGGTGTAATGATGACAAATGTAATGTCCATCAGAATATTTCACATGTTTAACTGTTTTTTTTTTTTATGATGCTTCTATTTAAAACCGTTAAAATGAAACTTATGCTGATTAGTTTAATGTACTTGAAAACAATTCTGACCTGTACAAAATTTCCTTTAATTTGATATGTTACAAGACATATTTTGCTAATAATTTCTTTGAATCGTGTCGTGGTGGCCATTTTGGATTTCCCGGTCGCCATCTTGGATTTTTCATGATGTTATAATGGCAAATGATAATGTCCATCAGAATAATACTTCCTGTGATGATGAAGCCTTAGTTAACATTTTTCTTAGCTGTTTTTATGATGTTTCTACTTAAAGCAATTCAAATGAAATTGGAATATTCTAATTAGTATGCTAATTATCCGTAAGTTACCAAGTGAGATGGTCGTAAATAAAGCCAACTGAACCTTCATAATATTATGATATGTTCAAAATTTCATCATCATATCTTAAAAAGATCTGAAGATACAGCTTTTAAAGATGTATCAGTCTATAAATTGTGCCAATTTCCTAACGTTTTCAGTCACAAGATTATATGCATTTGAATAGGACTGACTTAAGGCAAAATGTCCAGTGAACCACACGTTTTTTGATACTTTGACTGGTCATCACTCCAGTTCTACTGGGCCGATTTTAAAAAACTAAAGATATTATTTCTTTGTTTTATATGCTCTTTATAATATTGCTTGATTTGAGTTTATTCGATCTAAAGAAAAAAATGGTGGTTACTACTGTAATGGGTAATATCCATCAACACCCGTTGCCATATGTACTTAACTTCCAATTGCCCTTTCTGCCATTGCTTTGGCGCAGGATTAATAGATTGGCATGTCTTACAGTGCTTGACGATCTGCCTGACATCTGCCCTTGTCAATCTGGGTCCACGCGCCTCACAAATATAAGGTTCTCTTGATACCTGGATGTCCGCTTTGTGCATGAATCTCCTTTATTTGACATGAGCTAATTGCGCCAACTGCAACTGCACAAGATCGAACAGTGTGCTCCCCACCCATTTTCACGGCTTCATACCATTTGTGAGGCACACGGGTTAATTGGTCAGCACAATTACAGGGTGATGCTACCAGCGTTACACTCAGTGGTAGCCCGTACTCAGAGATCATACTCTTCAGCGTGTCTAGTCTTCGCCAGATCAACATTTCACTGACCGCATTAGTATGGATCCTCGTTCATCGCAAAAGGGTTTCAGACACCCAGTGGAAGACGGAAGACACTAGTGTTGGGACGATTAATCAGAATAGGAAAAAAAAAAAAAAAAAAAATCAGAACTTTTTGTGGTATCGAAATTGGAAAAAAATTTATGCCTATTTTCCGATGCCAAAAACGATTCTTTTAATTGGCTTTTTTATTTGATTTTCTTTAAAGAAAAATATTCTCCCACTGATAGTAATACTAAAATAATGAATATATATTAATTTTAAATTATTAGTAAAATATTATCACAAGTGTATTCTTCTGTTTGAAAAAAATATCTGCACATTTAACGTGTTTTTACGGTAATCGTGAAAAATAACTTTATAGTTAAATATTTAGAGATTTATAAAGAATTGGAATCGGGAATTTAATACGGAATCGGTAATTGGATTGGAACCAGAAAAAATATTGGAATTGTCCCATCCCTAGTAGACACAGAATCTGTGTACAGGTGCAATTTTTTCGACCACCATTGCAGCGCCAGATTTATACCTTTCACAACAGCATCCAATTCTGCCAGGTTGATGTGCTGAGCATCACACGGGTCGCAGCCAAGATGCGTCCTCAAACACATTTCCTCTTTGTTTTAATGAGACTCCCAATGCCAATGAACTGGCATCGACCCACACATTTACATAGTCACACAACTCCCCACGGGCAGGGTCCTTTTCATTTACTCTCTCCAGAGTTTCCATTATCATTAGAGTTAGGAGGGCATCATTAGGTACATCGTCCCAACTGTGGTCAGCAAATTCGCCCTATCTTTAGTCACACCTACACTGAGCCAGCCACAGGCTGATAGGTGACCAACAAGTTTCCCCACACAAGGAAAAAAACGGTCCGCCATGTAATAACGTCTGGGATGCCCAGAATCCCACTGCCACGCCTCCATCATAGGGTGCCTTCTCCCTCACAGATGTCCAACCCCAATACACGTGCTCTATCTTTCAGATGTTCAGGGTCCTTGCACTCCAGACCAAACTGAGCTAATTTTTAGCTGACATATGATGCAGACTGTACATCGTCAATGTAGGCTGATGTTGCATCCTCAATGATCTTTTCCTGGGACAGCACCGCATTCACAATAGTCTTCATGATTTGCAGTGCCACATTCAGACCAAAGACGAGTCGTGTCAAGCAGTACCTCTGTCTGAAATGGCCATAATATCTCCTCCACTTGCACCTGCAAATAGGCCTTCCACAAATCTAATACTGACATATTAGAGCCTTTTTGGCACCATTCCCTCAGTTTACTAATGCACACGTCAGCATCAGCAATGTGTGCTGCAATGTGCTTGTTGAGTTCATGATAGTCCAGCACCGATCTTACTTTCGACTTATGAGGGTATCAGACCTTTGGGAGGTCCAAGCTTGTCACCAGGGTAGGCAATCAACGATCAATCTCGGATCCACGCCTCAAGATCTTGCCTGTATTTATTACGAGCCTTGTCAGGTATGGGGTACTCTGCGATGTCATTCTTAAGTTTGATTGGCGCCCACTTCCATGATGTAGTCCAGGCCTTCTGGCAATAGTTGTAGTCCACCTTGAAATCAGGGCGCTCGATGTGGGCCATGGCACACAGAGGTTTCCAAAAGCAAACTCTTCTGTCTCATTCAATGATAATTCCCCCCAGGGCCTTGATGGCATCATATCCTAGCAATAAGTCGAACTCCAGCAAATCCCCTTGCATCACCAACACATTGATTTCACAGCTACAACAGAGTCCATATGGATCTTCACAGTTCCAGCTCCACAGCATGCTTGTGTCTGCCTATTGTGATGACTTTGATGTTCTTATTCCAGGTTCGACAGTCTAGTACGCACTATGGTATGTGAGTAGCCCGAGTCAAGAAAAGCTAAGCAGGGCACTTGGTTTACGTATGCAGTCATTGTGGGTTGTGCCTCCCTTATGTCTTGTCCGGGGAGCAGAGCGGCGCTGACGTCCTGTCCCCTAACATGTCTCCCACAGTTTTAGGCTCGGTGTCCAATACCGCCGTATTGGAAGTGGCGCATTCATCCCCGCCCCGTCAGTGCAACTTTTTGCAAAATGACCCTGTCAGCCATAGCGGAAACATCTCCCATTAGTTGCGGGGCTCAGACTAGTAGTCTTCCCTGTACTATTCTGGGCTGTCTGCGCTGCCATCACAACTGGTTCTCCTTGGTCCTCCTCATCTCTGATGATGGCCCGAGCGCATTCCAGCAAGTGTTCCAGGGGTGTTGCTGAAATGCTGGTAGGGGCTCTCAGCAGTTGCTTTACATGGGTTGGAAGGCCGGCCACATATGCATATGTCTGTTCCAATACTCCACCACCAAACAGGATTGCAAGTTTTTGGGAAAAAAAAAAAAAAAAAAAAAAAAATGGCCAAAAACAGTTTTTTGAAATAACTTCAGTTGCCGATTTTTCCTTTCAAAAAAGAAAAAGAAAAAAAAAAAAAAAAGAACTTAATTCTTGCAACAATTGCTTCCTGGTAGTGGTTAAACAAAATGCTAATTAACTTCATTTCCTCCCTTCTGCCACTCTTCCACTTCTCGCACAGTTTTTATCCCCCCCCCCCCATCACATGACCTGTAAACGTGACTTGGGTTTGGTATAAAAAGCTAATTCAATCTTCATCGCACCTCTCTTTCACATCCCACTAATGGGCAAGTTCATTATTGTTGTCATTTTTATATACAGCCACATAAGGCACAAACACATGGACGCTTGCTTCTTTGATGACTATCACAAAACAAATAAAAATGGAAAGAAAAAAAAAATCCGACTCTGCATTTTTTTAAAGTGCAAATGAAATGTATTTATTTGGGGTTCTTCCAAAAAAATGCTTCTTTTTTTTTTTTTGATTATATTGCAGAAGTCTTTTTGCACACATGTTTTTCAAAAGACTTTGTCCTCGCCACTTCGCATTGGCCGTTAGCCAGCATTTTGCAACTGGCAACTTCAAACATCCATCTTGCTCGACACGCAACTTGCTTCTCCTCTTGATCACGTGATGCATTTTTGTTTATTTTTCTTGTAATGCAAGCTCTCACTCACTTGCTTATTTACATATGTGTTTTAACAGCTGCTGCTAATATTTTCGCTAATCAGCTATCCTTAAGCTGCTGCTGATTTGCCCATATCTATTGTTACATAGAGAAGATTTTTAATTGGTTAACTAAACAATTTTCAAGGCAACCCAAATTAAATATTAAAGTTAAATAGTTTTAAATTATTAAATCATACTTAATTATTTTTTAATTTGGCAATTAAAAAGTACCCCTCCCCTTCGTTACCCAGGAATTAAGGACACTAGATGCACTCCTGTTCCCAGCCCTGAACCCCAATATTATTTCTATATATTTTTGTTTTATTTCTAGATAATTAAAAACTTGAAATTTCATTTAAATTAAATTAGTGTCTACCAAAAATTAAACGGAAAACTTTCGTAGAATTTTCTTTTCTTTTTATAATTTTTAATGTCTAAGTCGACTAATATAAAGATTATGCTGACATTATTTCTGCAATATGAAATATTCAATGACAAAATTCACACGATAAAAATAAAAATACTCCAGATAGATTTAAAATAGATGTTAGGTAATTAATTAAAAGTTGTAAAGGTTATTTTTATAACCATGGAATTTCGAAGGCAAAAAAGTCTTGTCAATTATTGAGTGAAATGGGTTTCGGTATTATTACAAAAAAAAATTTTTTTTTAATACAGTGTAACCCGGATATAAGAGACCCGAATATAAGAGATTTTCTCTTACCACAAATTAGAGCCTGTGTTAATGTATAGTCTAGAAAACTCCGAATATAAGAGATTTTTGCGGGTCACAAATTAGAGCCAGCATTAATGTACAGTGTAACCCGGATATAAGACAGATGTGCGCCAGTGGGGTCTCTTATATTCGGGTTAAGCTGTACTTTCTTTTAATGAAAAAAAATTTTAAAAATCAACCAATAAAAAAAAGTAAAAATAATGAAAAAATTTCAAACAAAGTGCTTGTGTAAATTGGTGCTTTTTTTTTTTTTTTTAAACCAACGCATTTCAGGTGAAAACATTTTTACGTATGTGTCATGTCGAAATTAGTATAAAGTCCAAAAATTTATAAAAAATGGTCCAGTAGACGTGCTAAATGTATTTTTAACAAAATAAATAAAAATGGCAGACTCTTAATTTAAGTTAAGGGAGATAAATCAGTTATATTAAATTGTTTGCACAACTCTTCCACATTATAACAAACAATAAAACTCAATTCAATAAATACTATTTTTACTTGTAATTATTTTCATACCCAATCATTTTTTTTTTTGTAATTTTTAGAATTTATACTAATTTCGACATGACACATAAGTACATAATATTTTCACTTGAAACGCATTGGTTTAAAATATCACTAAACTAGACCTGAAAAATTAAGTCGCCATCTTTATAAAGTTCAGTTAGCGCTCTTCCTTGACTAGTCTATAATGAACAGCAACTATAAATTGGGGAGGGGGGCATTTAATTTTGAAGTCGGACATATAAGAATCTTAATTATCAGAGTTTTAAATCTCTAAACATATTTTAATGGTGAATGCTCTGGCAAACTGCAGACACTTGTGCCCCCACAACATAGACACCCTCGACAAACCCGACAGGCAGCTAAATCCCACTCACACAGTAGAGATCCCTAGATGTAAAAGATCTTTCTACTCCAGTAGTTTCTTCCCCAGAACCGCTAGACTCCGGAATTCCATACCAGGTCCCTGCTTGGTCAACTGTACTGACATGCAGAAGTTCAAATGTAACGTGAACCGACATCTTGCTGCCCAAATTCCAACATAGTGCCCCAGTAGTTGTTGCCCCTGATAGTAGCCCCCTAGATCAAAGTGGCAATGTGCCTTGTTTTAGGGTGAAAATGCAATAAAAAAAACAAAAAAATAAAAAAAAACAAAGACATTAAAATACGTATTCCAATTCTGCAACCCTACATGTACAAAGAAACTTGCTTTAGTTATTTTAATGATTTTTGTGCTTGTTTTTGTACTAAAAGCATGGACCATCTAATATATAAAAAGCTATGTCTGTCTGTCTCCATATTTTCAAACCATCTCCCCTGAAACAAAGTCGCAGAGCGGTGCAAGGGGCCTCAAATGATTGGATTTTTTATGGACCGGTCTATTATGGGTCTTAAGCCGGTTAAAATACATTTTCAGGGGTCAAAAAGCGGTCAAAATTGAAAAAAAAAAAATCGTTAAACATTTTAGACATTCATCTTAGTTTATTTTTAATCAGTTCATATGCGTGTTACGTTGGTAACATCACAAGCTTTGAATGCTATGGTTTTGCTTTCAGTTTCAATTCTAGCTGATGGCATCCAAATATTTTTTACTGATGAATTCATGACTATAATAATATATATGAAATCTGGACAAATTAAAATATCATATTTAAGCATATTTTACAATCAGGCAAAGCCACCCCCACCCAGTGTGTGTGTGTGTGTGTGTGTGTATATATATATATATATATAGTTATTTTTATACCTACAGACACTAGTGTTTCATGCCTTCACAATCATCAGTGCAGGAAGTGACAATTACTACTGGTCAAGAGATTCAAACCCAGTTCCAAAGTTATCTTTAACTCCATTTGTTAAGACGTTACCTCCAGGCCAGCATTAATTGCCGTGAGAATTGAGAAATTTAACACCTATAAATGGCAAATACAGGCACATCAGTTAAATAATTAAGCGTGTTCTAACGAGCAGAAGTCATGAACATTGCATATCACTAGTTGACTCCTTTTTTTGTTTATTTCCCAGACAGGTCTCAACTTAAAAATTTTTGGTACTAGTGCACTTACTGATCTGCGCTATTTTTTTAAAATCGTATTTCCAAGTTTAATCAAAGGTTTACGTTTTTTTTTAATTCAATTTTAAGGTTAAAGTATAGAATAGGTACAAAACACCCCCCTCCCCATGTTAAGAATAGCTTTTTAAACAATATTATTTCAGCACGGATCAATAAGTGCACTAGTACCAAAATTTTAAAGGGGTTTATAATTACAAATATTAATTATTTCTATATCTAGTGTTTCATGCTTTCATAATCATCAGTGCAGGAAATAATTATTATTACTGGTCAGGAGATAGATGTTTAAGAATAATACCTCTACATCACTAATTTACGAGACTGAAATAGGAATTAACCATTTTTTATATTATGTCAAGCTCTTTCCCACAGAAGAGACGTTGCGAGCCTGCCTCTGCGTTATCGTTATTTTCATGGCAAGTGCTCGTCTGAGCTCCAATCTATGGTCCCCACTTTTTAGCTAAGAAAATTATTTTTTTTATTTTTAGTAATTAGTAGCATGTTGTAGCTATTATACGACTGATTTTAAAATCTCAGTAGTTTGAATAGAGTTGTCTCCCTTTATTAAACATGGCGAATCAAGACATCTGACATCACACTCACTGAGCTAACAATAAAATTTGATTTTTTTTTTATTACAAAAAAAAAAAAAAAAAAAAAAAAAAAAAAAAAATTAATTTACGTGCTTTTTTAAAATATCTTTTCATTCCATTCGCTATAAAGACTTTTTTTTTAAAAATAAAACACAAAAAAACGTTGAATTCTGGACTTACACCAATTTTCTTCGGACATGAGATCATAGAAAACGACAAGGGCGTTAACTCTGTTTCTACTACAAAACTATTCGATTAAAGCCAGATAGAGTTATCGTCCTTCCAAGAAGGATTAATCTGCACAGGAATCTTTTCTTTTATTTTCATTTGAAAAAAAAATAAATAAATAAATAAATAATAAAGTAATTTTACAGAAAATTATGCCAAACAATATTAACCGAATCGACAATTGATGAAATAAGAAAATGAACTTTCCTAAAAAAAGAAAAAGAAAAAAAATTACAGAAATCATAACAGACGGCATAAAAAACGGCGACACGTTTTTCTACCACGTATCATGTAACGAATTTAGCTTCCGAAAATACACGGCAGTTTTTAAATGGCCATATTTAGCGAACGAAGGCGGCAACTAGTTTCGCATGAAAAGTCGAAAATAATACGAGATTAAAATTAATCGATAAAACAAGAAAAAAAAAAAAAAATTGAAAATTGCATTAAAATAAATCTTTAATTTGTGTGAGATGTCTGTGTTTCTCGTGTCGATGTAACTTTGCACCACACATTTTTTTTTAAATATTAATCGAATATTTACTGAAATCAAAACTTAATATTTTTAAAATGCAATTAAAAAAAAAAAATGAAATTAAATCCAACAGAATCATCTCAAATATTTTAATAACAGAGAGAGGGACTTACTTCGTGACTCTTCCAAATCTGAAAGTCATTTAAAATGACTTGAAATTCTTAGCATGGTGCTTGTAACAACTGCTTGTTAATACAGAGTCGACAGATCGATTTTTTAAATGTGATTTGAAGCCAGAACAACAGTACTTATTTTATTATGTCGAAAATAGTAACATATCCAAAAATTACGAAAATTCGAGTAGAACAACTGTAATCGTGCTTTTAGTAAAAAAGAAAAAGCCTATCAGTATCGGCTAAAACAAAACAGTTATTAAAGTGTCGAAAAGGGAGACAAGTATGACCCCTATATTCGCAATATTCAAGGTGTTCACATCATTTTTTCCCAATTTTACGTAAAAATTACTTTTAACTATAAATAATTTTCTACTCGATAAATTTTCTTTTTTTTAATATATTACAATTTTCGACATGACAAGTAAGTACTAGGTACTTGCAAAATGAATAACCGAAGCTCAAAATATATAAACATTTTGACCTCTTTCTTAGCTTAAAAATTCGCCAAAAACCAGGAAAATAACCAATTTTAATGAAATTCTCAGTATTTATCAAATAATGATCACGAAACCCATTATTTTTATTTGAATCTTAACAGAAATTAATTATTTTGTTTAAACAAGAAACACATTTACTAAAGTTATGATTTTCAGTAGTGTAAAAAAAAAAGAAAAAAAAAAGAATTTATTTTTGCTTTTTTATGAAAATAAAGCATCATAATTTGTAACAATAAAAAAGAAAAATTAATTTTTTCAGAAACATTACTAAAAAACCTCTAAAGCTCATATTAATGAATTCGATCTAACTCGAAGAAAAATTAATTTCTCGAACTACCGATATTATCATTGAATTAAGCGTTGTCTATTGAATATTTTCACACAAACAACATAATTGCAAAAAAATATTTCTCTTTTTTTTTTTTTTTAAGATTACATTAGGCATCTCCAGAGAAATGTTTAAAACGTCAGTGTTTTACAAATTAACAGCAACGTCATCATTTTGTGTTATTTTCAGTGTCAATTTCTATGGATGGTCAGTGACGCTATAATACTTGTACTTGTTTCGGCTATTACTGTCGATCAAACTGAAGCTGACCATGCCCGACGATCCAATGCCGCAGCAACCATGTTCCAGCGACGTAGAGGTGAGGATCCAGAATCAACTCTGAGTCTCGTTAGACCGTCTTGATCCAAGTCTTCAGTTGTCCACTGCAACATTTCTTCCAGCCTTGTAGTGGAGTCGATGGTCTTGCAGAGAACATCGCTTGGTCAACGACGGAGGGCATGGCTAAACCAGCGCAGATGCTTCATGAGGATGGTTTTTGCGAGAGAAGACGTCTCTTGCAACGTGTGTGGACCACAGTGTTGGGGGACAAAATGCTGCCAGTGAACCCGGAGGATGCGGCGTAGACACTGATGATCAAACACCCTAAGTTTGTGCTGATCAGAGACCCACATAGATCACGTTTCATAACCATACAGAAGAATGGCACGAACACGGGCATGGTAGAACCTGATCTTTGTTCTCAAAGTGATTTCGTGTCGAGACGGGTGTAAAGGTGGTTGAAGACAAGACGAGCGTTGTTGATGCGTTTTTTTTTTTTTTTTTTTTTTTTTTTTACAAGGTAGTCACCACTTATCAAGGCCCGGAAGCCACTCGGGGATAAGGGTTATTGCGTGTACAGTAATCAATGGGATAGTATCGTAGTAATCGTTAGTATTGGAGATTTGATAAAGTGTCTTACTTAAGGGGGTGGTTTGTCAGGAATTTGTTTATGTTGGACTCGAAGACATCCAAGTTGTAGTCAGGTGCGAAACAGGCAAACGAAAGAGAGTTCCACAGGCGTGCACTTCTAAGAAAGAAGCCTTGTTCATGGAATCTACGTTTTGGTACAGATAAGGAGTGGGGAAAATTTTTGACAGTGGTTTCAGTAGACGAGTGTTTATCGTGAAAGATTGACGAGGGGGGGGGGACCAGCGATTGGAGCTTAGACGAGCACTTGCCATGGAAGTAACGATACAACAAAGACAGGCTTGCAATGTCTCTCCTGTGGGAGAGAGGTTGCAGGGAAGAGAAAAAAAAGGTCCTCACCATGGCCCGTTGCGGCGATTATGGAGCTAAGGTATTTGAACCGGTCAACCTCTTCGAGGGTGTCCCCGTTGAGGGTAACACC
This sequence comes from Euprymna scolopes, assembly GCF_053919585.1. Taxonomy (NCBI): domain Eukaryota; kingdom Metazoa; phylum Mollusca; class Cephalopoda; order Sepiida; family Sepiolidae; genus Euprymna; species Euprymna scolopes. The sequence continues at coordinate 69,314,427 of NC_136521.1, read as the reverse complement.
CTCAAAGAGTTTGACTGGTTCAACGTTGTTTTAAAGCGTCAATAATGTAAACACGATTTTTGTCTCACATTTTCATTATTTTTGTATGCTGTAAAATTTTTTTTTAAAATATTAGCGGTTTATTTGAAGTTTCTTCTTTTAAATGGTAAAAAAGTTAGAATGATAATATTACATTAAATTCCAGTTACATCGTGTTACATACGGGGGGGGAACTGTGGCGCACGTTGGAGGTACATCTTTTGCTATAAATAAAACGAAAAAGTAGTAAAAAATGAAAAAATATAAATAAATGTTACTAAAGGTAACATAAGTTACTCTTCTAACCTGGATATGTATTTTGTGTTTTAACTTATTTTAAAGAGTTTATTGACTGTTTCTTTTCTTTTTTTACATAGGTATCACCACTTATCAAGGCCCAGACACCACTCGAGGATAAAGGTTAAGAGTGTACAGTAGTCAATTGGACAATATAGTAATCGTTATTAATGGAAATTCGGTAAATTTGTTAACTTAAGTGGAATGGCTCATCAAGAACTTGTTTACGTTGGCCTTGAAGACAATCAGATTGTAGTCAGCTGGAGAGAAGGAAATCGGAAGACAGTTCCGCAGGCGTTCACTTGTTGAGTGCTTAAGTTTTGAGAACAAAATGGCTGACGGTCTCGTCATTTGAGTCTTGATCATCATTAAAATAGAAAATTAGAAATACTGATAGAAATTGAACCCATAAATGTCACGATACCATTATTATTTAATCTTATATTTTCGAGGATTATCGAAACTCCGATGATGACTGTCGCATGTCTGCCATTTTTTCTTGTTCTAACGTATTACTCAATACCAGTTGCTTTATCAAACTAAATAAACGCTTTAAAAATAAGTTAAAACACCAAAATCGTATACAGCACTGTCAACCACAATGTTGCATCTCTGTGTTTGTTTAACAAGTATTTTAATGGAATGGGCTCTGATGGACTCGATGCACATTTTACCCTCCTTGACAAACTTGCTAAGCAACAAAATTCCACCCCTTCATTCCAGAGGTCCCTAGATGCCAAAAGGCCTACTATAATAGCTCCTTCCCCTCGAACTGATAGACTTTGAAATTCCCCCCCCCCCTTACCTGCTTGTACTAACATGCAGAAGTTTAAAAGCAATGTATACTGACATCTCGCCCAACATAGTTCTCTGTAATAAACCTGGTCCCAAGTAGGTACCTGTTATGTCCAAGTGACAATATATCTGGTTTGAAGTAAAAAACAAAAAAATAAATAAATAAAAATCAATCTTTGCTTTGGAGTATGTAAAAAAAAAAAAAAAAAAAAAAAAAAAAAAATCGGAATTGTACGGTGACGTCAGAAAGATGTAATGAATAATTCTTTTAAAATTATTGCAAATATAAAACACAGTTTCATGAACCAGAGATCCGCTATAACTGCAGTTATCTCCCCTGCTATCATAAGAACTCTTCTATTTATTATTAGAGTAAAACTTGCAATTTCTTTAGAAGTAAACTTTATTATTGCCTGGTTGTAAAATACGCGTAAATATAGTTTAATTCATACGGATTACATATTTATTATTAAAGAGCCAATGGTCTATTGAATATCATATTGTACCTAATATATGGTACTGATTTTAAAAATAAAGAAATAAAATAAACAAGCTGAGCATGCAAGGTCCACTCCATGAGCGAAAAACTTACTTTCACCATGACTAATGTTTGTGCAAATTTTTTAAAATAATTCAAGGCATGGTTATTGAGAAAAATGTGAACGGATGAACAATTTTGGGGCAATTTTACCCCTATAATGGCCCTTAAGGGGGCAACCAGAATTTCTAGCTACGGTTATGGTATTTTGTGTAGTTTCAAGTGAGGGCCACATCATGCCACCTCGCATCTTCAAAGTTGGCTTAAAAATCAACACCAAAGTGTACCTAGATGTGCTGAAGAGTTTGGTGACCCCCTGGTGCAATCAGGTGACAGCAGTACTCTGCGCCGGTCCACAAATCCAAAGAGACCCAGGTTTGGTTTCAGACGGAGTGCTAACATTTTGTACCCTTATCTCCTCCCCCGATCTGAACCCAACTGGATTACTTTGTTTGGTCATATGTCGAGAACATCACCAACATGACCTTCCACAACACCAAAACTAGCCTCATCGCATCCACCCGCTGAGTATTCAAGCAGCTCCTGTCAGCGTTTATAGAAAAAAGTATGCTCCCAGTTCCGGACCCGTATCAAGGTATTGATTGAGGCTGAAGGCGGCTACATTGAATAGATGTCAGCTCTACTACACAATCAAGTTGCCTGAATTGTTTTTTTTTTCAATAAAAGTTTTAAAATAAAGATGCAGTGTTCCCTTCTTTAGGGCAACATTTTTATCGTTCCGCCGTGTAAATGTCATATTTCTGATGTGCTAAAAATCATTTTATATCCTTATTCTTTAAATCCTGTATTCGGTGCAACGAGCATGTTGACGTTGTCGTGTAAGATCAAGCAGGGCACTACCTGCATTTGATGCTTTTTTTTTTCTACTTCAGAAAATGTTAAAAAGCCACAGAAACCAGCGCCGTTTTACAATTTGTCATTGCGCAGAGGGAGACAACTCTTGCTTACTAAGAGATTCGTTCATTTTTTTCATCTCATAATTTAGGACGCTCAATGCAACAATATTTTTTATCAAAACGTTAAAAAAACAAAAAAAAAAAAAAATTGCAACAAATTTTTTTAAATGTAACAAACATGATAACAGTAATAGAAAATGTATTTTTCGTGAAAAATGTCTTTACGTGACTATTAAGAAAATCATGTTTTCATATCATAATTTACGATGCTAAAACCAACAATATTTTCATTAAATGAAATCATTTTCAAAAAAGCTGCAGAGAAAAAAATGGGCTGCGCAAAAAAGAGGGGGGAAAACGGAGAAGGGGAAGAGAGAAAGAAACGAAAGTTATGTTAGACTTTTGGCCCAGGTAATTTCAAGTAGCCTTGCTAGTGCCTAGATAGAGTTCAGCCCGGAATCGTTGTTAGTCAACTGCCAATCAACACAATGTTATAGTGATACGCAGGAGAACCATCCGCATGTCCATTACAGAAGTGATTTGCAACAAAATGGTCGACCCGACCATTACTGCGAAAATGTTTGACAGCATTGTGCTGCCAACTTTACGGATCAGAAACCTGGTTGACCACTAAAACTGGCAAGAAAAAAAAAAAAAAAAAAAAATGGCCACCACTCAATGTTGCTGCACAGTCAAAGTATTGGATATATCGGACCAGAAAATGGGCTGGCAAGATGTTGTTGCTTTGGTCGACAAGACAGATGACCAAGAGATGCGGACAGTGACAGATTGGATGTCGATTGATACCAAGCATCCACTTGATCAGAGAGCGTAATTCACTATGATAGAATTAGATAGGGCTAGCAGACAGCAGATGGTCCCAGGCCAGTTATTGTGATCTGTACAGACTAGACAATAGCTGTCGATCACAGATCGAAGAAATAAAATCAGCATTCCGTAATTTTTGAGATGAGGATTGATTATTTGGACTGCTATTCTCATCTTTAGTGTTTCGCAATGTTTCAGCTGATGTTACCTCTGATCTTCTTCAGGTGTATCTTGTTGAACTCAAAAATCTGCACGGAACCCTATATTTTATCCACAGGGGTCGTAGCAGGACTCTACATTGCGAGTGAAACAGTCGCATTTGCGAGTGATTTTTCAAAGTGTCGACTAGAAATAATGAAACGCTTATCTTTTGACGATTGCAATTCTTTCACTGATAATCTTCCAAAGCTCCCTACTGAGAGAAAAATCTTTTCATTTTTTTTTTTAATAAAACAAAGTCAAATTATTTAAACAATAAAAGTTTAATAGAACTATATACTCTTTTTTAACGAAAAAAAAAACATCTGAAGAAATTAGAATGCTCATACTTTCAAATATCAACATAAAATTTGTTGTATATTTAGAATTACACTTATTAAAAAAATACAGAAAAATATTTATGATGTACATACTCATCACAGAACGAAGATGTCATATTCTAAAAATCATGTGGGTTTGGCTAGTAACTTTTCTATTTGGCTAGTAAACGAAAATATTTAGTTGTCAAAGGTCAACTAAAGATAAATTTGCTCATAGAGACCTGAGTAGGCTTTTGTTCTGTCAGCCATAACTATGTAGAAGTTATTTGTGATTGCATTTTGAGTATCGCCCACACTAAGGATTGAACCTTCAACTTCCAGAAGAGTTTGACTTTATTAAATTTTGACAAAGTATTTTATTCATCACAACGCTGGTGCTTGTAGATTTCTCGAGTCCGAAAAGATACACCTGAAGGTCAGAGGTTACATCGGTCAAACCATTGCGAAAATATCAAGATGGGAAAAATAGTCCGAAAAATTCAAATAACAAAAATAAAATCTATTTTGAATTATTTATCAGCAATCATACATCAACGACGAAGATTCATAATAACGTACGACAGATTTTTTTTCCCCCTAGTCAAAACTAAGATGAGATTAAAATTGATACAAAATATCAGAATATGAACAATATGAACTGGAACAAATAGAGGACATTGCAAAGAAGGTGGGCTCCCTCTATCGAGCTAGAAGACTACTCACACCTGAGAGTATCCTATACTTTTACAAGGCCACCATTCACCCATGCATAGAGTATTGTTGCCACATCTGGGCTGGGGCATCTACCACTAGCCTCTCCCTCTTAGATAAAGTCCAAAAAAGAGATGTCAATCTAAATCGGTCCCACTTTGTCAACTAAGCTCCAACCCCTGTCGCATCGCCACAATGTTACATCATTGCGCCTGTTTTACAAATATTTTAATGAAATATTTTCTGATGAACTCATTTCATTTGTACCCCCTTGACGTACATATCCCCGACAAACCCGCTTAGCAACAAAATCACACCCCTTCACTATTGATGTCCCCAAATGCCAGAAAGCTTTCTATTCTAATAATTTCTTCCCTCGAACAGCTAGACTTTGGAATTCTCTTCCTGCTGCCTGCTTCCCTGGCTGTACTGATATGCAGAAGTCTAAATGTAATATAAACAAATATCTTGTTAATCGACATGGCCCCAAATAGTAGCCCCTTACGTCCAAGTGCCGATATGCTTTGTAAGGGGTTAACAGGAGTTAAAAAAAAAAAAAATCATTTTGTTGACAGTTGTCCAAGCAGTTGCTTGATATGGATCGACATCCATTCGTTAACTTGGTCGTCTGTCCTTCAGGAAAGACGACCAAGTTATCTCTCAACATGTTAGCCAAATCAAAATTACAAGACGCCTTCTCGACTAATGATAGCCACGACAAATAATGCCTTAACCTCAGACCTCTTCCTTCAAACTCCTCGGCTTAACATTCACAGACAACACGAACTGGAACAAATACAGAGGACATTGCCAAGTCTGCTGCAAAGGTGGGCTCCCTCTATCATGTTAGAAAATTACTCACACCTGAGAGTACCCTATATCGCTGTAAAGTCACCATTCGCCCATGCATGGAATATTTTTGTCACATTTTGGCTAGTGCATCTGCCACTCGTCTCTCACTCTTAGACAAGGTCCAAAAGATAATCTCCAATCTAATAGATCTCACACTGTCAACTAAGCTCCAACCTCTGTCCCATCACTGCAATGTTGTATCCCTGTGCCTGCTTTACAAGTATTTTAATGGAATGTGCTCTGATGAAGTCAGCACTTTTGCCTGTTAACCATAATTACCCCCCCGATTAACCTATTCAGCAGCAAAATCCCACCCCTTCACTGTAGAGATCCATAAATGCTGGAAAATCTACTCTAATAGCTTCTTCCTTTGGACTGCTAGACTTTGGCATTCCCTCCATATTTCCTGCTTTCCTGACTATTGACATGCAATAGTTTAAATGTAATGTGAATTGATATCTCACTCATCTCCATAACATAGTACCCTGTAAACACAGTCCAAAACAGTTGTGAGAAATTTCCAGTTACATGTCATGATTCATTGTTTTAGGCCGCCTATGCACAATTCTAATAGACAGCCTGTGATTGGTTTATTTGTATGAGCCAAGTAAATTACTTGGCGCCCTTTTTATAATCATTTATTTCCTTTCAGTCTACGATAAAACGCTTGGCAGGAAAGACTCACCAAAGGGCGGCTCCGAGAAGAAGGTCTTATCGAGAATGGAGCTGCCGCAATTCATGTTATATCACCTAAATTTTTGGTAAAAAAAAAAAGGACTTGAAATCTCTACAAGCAGAGACACCTTTAATTGTGCCGAAGATATCCCAATTAGAGGATGGCATCATTTGAACATTTTCATAATGTTTATATCATGTAAATATTTGAACTTTTCTCAATTCAATTAGAGTCCCAAGGGACTCGATTAATGCCTAATTAAAGGCACAGAATTCTTGCCGAGAACACCATGAATTATCACGGATCCTTTCGAAGGAGTTAACTACTGGCTCCCTATTTGGGAGGCAAAACTAGTCCATCGTTTTGCAAGGACTGTACCAGGACCAATAACCTTTCTTTGCTGTTATAACTGAATAAATTTTGAGTTTAAAAAGGTATGGTTTTGTAATTTGTGAATTTATTTTGCCTCTACCAGGGAGCATTGAGTTTGTGAGATTAATTTTCTCACACAGTTTGTGAGATTAATTTTCTCACACAGTAGCCCCTTATATGCCTAAGTGGCTCTATGCCTTGTTTGGGATGAACACAAAAAAATAAGAAGTTCATAGACATATATATGGGTCATAGAAACAAGATGCCACTAATTCCATTTATGGATCTCAATTCAAATGAGGCTTACAAATTATGAAAAATGTGTCACGGTATCAGTTTACCGTTCAGTTTGTTTGTGTGAGACTATCGCAAATGTAAACATTTTTTCTAAAACATGTGGGCGTTAAGACACATCCTCAAAAAAAAACACATGCGGTTCAACGTTCTTCACACCCAGTCAATACTGGCATATGACGTTAACCAAAAACTAAGTTTTATCAAGTAAAATCCCAGATATTTTTGAACGCAACAAATTCGGGTGTTTATCAAATAACTTTTTTACTGTACAAAAAATATACAGCACTTCGAAAATAATACACGAACAAACCCTTTCACCAAACTCATCAGGAGTTAATCGTTGGATATCAAAAGATACAAACAAACAAATTAAATTGTCATGCAAGAGCAAATACCGAGATATACAAGTAAAGGGGAAGAGAAGGCGAATAAGAATTCATGTGAAATATATATACACATATATATTCATGTATGTATATTTCACACGAATTCCCATTTGCCTTTACGGGTTTGTATTACTGTACACATAGATTCGAAAAAGTTGTCAAAAAACAAATATATAACAAATAAATGTTATCAAAGGCAAGATAAGTTACTTTTCTACCAAACTGGATATAATTTTTGTGTTTTTATTCAATGTAACATGTTTATTCAGCTCGAAAAACATGCAGTGTTTATCGATGTATTGGAAAATTCAAAATGGCGTCCGACTCTCTCTTAAACACGGTAAGTTCGGGAAAAGGTGTTATAAATAATAAACTAGACAAAATACTGTTAGAAATTCGCTCAATATATATTACCGTGACATAGGTTGACATATATTCGGTGTTTTTTTAATAGTATTTTGTCTAGTTTATTATTTATAACACCTTTTCTCGAACTTACCATGTTTAAGAGAGAGTCGGACGCAATTTTGAATTGTCCAATACATCGGTAAACACTGCATGTTTTTCGAGCTGAATAAATATGTTACATTGAATAAAAACACAAAAAATATATCCAGTTTGGTAGAAAAGTAACTTATCTTGCCTTTGATAACATTTATTTGTTATATATTTGTTTTTTGACAACTTTTTCGAATCTATGTGTACAGTAATACAAACCCGCCTTTACTTCTTTTTTTTTTATTTGTATATCTCAAACTATTTGCTCTTGCATGACAAGTTGTATTTTTTTTTTTTTTTGCACCTTTTGTAATCCAACAAGTAACTCCTGATGCGTTTGTCGGGGATTTGTTCATATTTTCAAAGCGTTTATTAATTAGAATTGATTGGGACCTAGCCACGTACACTGCAGTGAGCTTCCTTCTAAACGAATTCAAACTCCAACCAGAAAAAAAATCTCAATCAGGGAATCAGGAAGCCCCCCCCACCCCACCTCTGACAGCAGCAGCAAATCAAATTGCACTTTTCAGGGCAGTTTTCAAATTATTAGAATGGAATTCAATCTTTCACACCTTGTTGCCGACTTCATTCACCCGACTCCAGTTCAGTTCATACTCAGACTTCTGTAGTTTCTGGTTTCTGTGGCTGCAACTCACTCCAGAACTTTCCAGCTTTTAGTTTTCCGACTCCAGTGCCTCATGCTCCAGCAATTGTCAGCGACTCCTTCCAGCAGTTCCTGCCTATGTAATATGGCCATTACATTTTAGACTCTGACCTAATATGTTACGTCTGAGCAGTCACAAGGAAACAAAAGAAATTTGATTCCGCTTTTTCAGTTGAAATAAAATGCACTTATTCACGGTACTTTCCATAATGCACTGCCTCTTGTTTTAAGTTTTTTTTTAAAGTTAATCTCGTCTGCCTTGTCATTTACTTTTTCATCTTACACCTGCTTTTTACAGTCATCTGCTGTCCGCACGTTTTTTTGTTTTTTTTTTCATGCCGTCCACGCATGTTCCTTTTTTTTTTCTTCCTTCGCTGTGACGTCATATTGCACACTGGCTTGGTCATTTGCATATATGGCATGCAGTTGCTGCTGATACAAACACATCCGTTACACCTATAGCGTTAGGCTCCCTGTTTCGGTGCTTATTGACATCCGGTCCTCTAATTCAGTGACTGTCGATGCTCAGCTCTAGAATCCAGTTTTTCCTACAATCTCTGCTCCTGTCGATTTAACACTTGACCACATCCACACTGACTTGACCTACCAGAGTCATCTCATCAAACCACGCCAATCTCCTCATGACATCATTCCAGGCTGTACAGGATCCACATTTAACCTTTTCAGTTATCCAGAATTTTCATTGATCGACTTTCATTATATACCCTTGTGGATTTAAGTCGAAATAAACACGTTTCTTTTCAATTGCCCAACCACGTTTGTCTTCTCTTTGCCATTTGCCCCCCCCCATGTCTAGTTTCTTAGAGTTACAGCCGATCGGCACCAATCTAATATTGACCCACTTGCAACAGATGATCCAGTAGAAAAATAAATAAAAGTAAAAGAAACTGATTGAGTTTTATCGTTTTAATGTGGAATATTATGCAGCCAATTCATTGTGACGAACTGACTTATCTCCCTTGACTTAAATGAAAGGTCCACCATTTTTAAACACACAAAAAAAAAAAAAAAAAAAAAAAAAAAAAAAAAAAAAAAAAAAAAAAAAAAAAAAAAAAGGCAGAATGTTATTGTGGATGATTTTTTTGTTTGTTAAAAATACAACACATTTAGATCAGACACGCTTGTAACAATGCTTTCACCTGGAATGTATTGGTTTAAAACATCACTAATCTACACAAGCATAAAGTGGTTACCCGTTCTGCCGTACATTTTGTGACCAAGAACTGTGATCATGTTCGTTTTACGCTCTATTTAAATGCTAAAGTTAACCACCACTCACTCTAAAAGATTTTTTTTTTTTATTTTATAGTTTTTGTATTTCCAGAATGATTGATGTAAGCAAAAATTTTTGGTTCTTATTTAGAAGTTAAATTAAAAAAAAAAAATGTCATATTCCAAAAATCACGCAAATGTATCAAGTAGTTTTTTTATTTAGCGTGGCAGGTTCATATACGAAAATAATATAATGAAAATTAAAACACCCTGAGAACAAAGTTTAAATAAAGACCAATAAATAGAAAGTTGTGTTGAATTCTTCGTTTTAAACATGTTTTTGTTTAGAAAAAAAAAATTGTTATTCATAAAATAATTCAATAATTTTACTACAAGAAAACATTTACTGTTGAAGGCGCCTAAGAACGTGATTCCTATTTCAGTCACTTAAATTATTTAGGGTATTTTTTTATGACCTGCCCCAGCGTAGTATAAACACCCCCAACCTCCCCGTGTTAAGAACGGTTTTCGGAATATCTCTCCCCCAATTCCGAAAGTCGTTCTTAACATGGGGAGGTTGGGGGTGTTTATACTACGCTGCCTGGGGCAGGTAAAAAAAAAAAATACCTTATTTAGTTTCGGCATGACCATCTTCAAACAACTTAGGAAAAAAATATATAGCAAATTTCTTTGTACTCGTGAAACCGCGAAAGCACCTTATAAACTACTGTCATCATTTTATAGCTAGTCGGTTTTGACTTGTTTGTAAAGATGGCGATCATATTTTTCGGTCGAGTTTTCATTCCAACATCCAACATGTACGATCAAAGTTTTAATTATACCAAAAGCAAGATAAGCTGGAGCGGTTTGTAGTGTTTTTACTTAATGTAAAATGTTTGTCTCGAAAAACAAGTAATGTCAACCTGTATTCGAGCACAAGAGTAAAAAAATAGCCGCAATGTATTTCTTACGTGTCCAACTTTTCCTTGTGTTCGTATACAGGTTGACATTAGTTGTTTTCTGAGCCAAATAAACATCTTACATTAAGTAAAATTACTACAAACCGCCTGGCGCCTCAGCTAGGTAGAAGGGTAAGTTATATTGCCTTTGGTAACATTTGTTTGTTATATATTTGAATTTTTAAAACTTTTTCGAATCTGTGGATTATAAAACAAACTCTTTTCTTCTCATTTAATGTATCCCCCTCACCATGTTAAGAATGGCTTTCTTGTCCACTTGACCATGTCCAACTATCCAGCAAAACGGACAGTAAAAACCGGAAGTGTAAAAGAGCAGACAATCTTGACTATAACCTTAAAGCATTATGGTTTCTTAACGAAAAGGAGAAAGTGACACTATCGTATTAAACGTTTCGGCCGATGTAATGTCCAACATTTACGGAGATTTTTCGTTATCTTGAACTTTTCAGCTTTAAGATAGTGGCGATTGAAAAAGATTTCGGGCGCTTCTACACTATTGGGACGAAGTTCCGGAAATCGTAAAACTGAATTTCACATGAAAACAATGGGGGTTTGTATTACTGTACACATAGATTCGAAAAAGTTGTCAAAAAAAACAAAAATATAACAAATAAATGTTATCAAAAGCAAGATAAGTTACTTTTCTACCAAACTGGATATCTTTTTCGTGTTTTTATTCAATGTAACATGTTTATTCAGCTCGAAAACCATACAGTGTTTACCGATGTATTGGAAAATTCAAGATGGCGTCTGACTCCCTCTTTAACACCGTAAGTTTGGGAAAAGATGTTATAAATAAAAAACTGGATAAAATACTGTTAAAAACTTGCTCAATATATGTTACCGTGACATAGCTTGACATATATTGGACGGGATTTTAATAGTATTTTTTCTAATTTTTCCATTTATAACACCTTTTCCCAAACTTACCGTGTTAAAGAGGGAGTCAGACGCCATCTTGAATTTTCCAATACATCGGTAAACACTGTATGGTTTTCGAGCTGAATAAACATGTTACATTGAATAAAAACACGAAAAATATATCCAGTTTGGTAGAAAAGTAACTTATCTTGCCTTTGATAACATTTATTTGTTATATATTTGTTTTTTGACAACTTTTTCGAATCTATGTGTACAGTAATACAAACCCAAACAATTGTATCTACGTATTCATCGTATTTTTTTCCTCGTATTTTTAAGAGGGTTATATCCAAAAATTACGAAAATCGATAAGGTAGAAAATTATTTATTGAAAAAAAAAAAATAGAAAATAGAATTTGATGGAAACGATCGTATTTGCTAATGTAAGACATAGAATTTGAAAGGGAGGTAATTTCCCGTTTTGATTTAAACAAGATGTCGGCAATTTTTCACCTGCTAACGTGATTAAAGTTGGGTTTTTTTTAAATAATTCGGTAATATTCAGGTAATTGTGACTACATAATTCGGAAGATACCATTGTAATTTATTAGAATTGACAAAAATATCCATTGAAACCATTGTTTTATCTGAAAACTCCATTTATCGGCAACAAAATTTCGTCCCAATTCTGTAGAAGCGCCAAAAATTCTTTAAGAAATGGTTCTAGTTTTATAGCAATATTGTTGGGTCATTAAAATTTAATTGAACCAAACTGTTGGTAACCTTTACGGAGATGGTCCCAACGTCCGCCTCGTTCTGAGCTCGGGGAGAGGCCGTCTGACGTAGGCGGTGTCGAGGCAGAAAATTACCCCTTCAATAAAGTGCCCAGTTGTTAACTTAAGGAGAAAAAAAAGCCGTTCCAATAATTAGAGTTTTACAAAATAAACAGTTCAAATTTTTGATAATTCAACAGTTCAAATAATTGAAATTTTACAAAATAAACAGTTCAAATAATTAGAATTTAAAAACAAAAAAACTGTCCACATGATTAGAATAGTTCCACGTGGTTAGTTAACCCTGTAAAATTCTGTGATTTGTTTCACAATATTTGTAAAAGCATCTGCCTGTGACCTATCGCATATTTTAGGGTTAGGGTAATTTTCTGCCTCGACACCGCCTACGTCAGACGGCCTCTCCCCGAACTCAGAACGAGGCGGACATCGGGACCATCTCCGTAAAGGATAACCCAAACTGTTATAAAACTAACATTAATTTAGTTAAAATAATGTTGTTTAAATGGCAGCTATCTTAAAGCTTAAAAGTTCAAGATAACCACATTTTAGAACAAGTCTAATAAGACAGTTCTCAAGTTTAAAAGAAAATGCGGTAATACAGAGAAATAGGCGACTGGAAGTCAGCAGCAAAGTGTCAGAATTTTATATATATATATATATATATATATATAAAATGTACGTATGCACAGAAGCTACCAGGTTATTGTTTTCATAATATTTTCAAATTTAATTAAATTTTTACGGTATCTTTTGTTCATTAAATTGTTAGATGAAAGTACAGAATAGTTAACACAGCTCCTCTCACCATGTTAACAATGGCTATCTAAAAAAAAAAAAAAACATTATTTCAGTACGGTCCGTAAAACTGCACAAGTAAGCAACTATGTTTTATTTGGATTAATCAGGCTGATAGTCTCACATTTGTCATTTCCACGTGTCGACCGATTTATTCTCCGATCTTTTCGAAATATGCTTTTTTTTTTATGAAAAATTTCGCATCTTGCTAAATTTTTATTTCATAAAAAAAATATAAATGAATATATTTAATATTTTTAAATAAAATAAATTAAACAAACAAAAAAAAAACTTAAACGATAAAAGACGATACATTTTTTAAAGTTTTAATTAAATCTGAATAATTAATTATAAACAAAAACTCAATTATTACAAAATTTGTTATTAATATCAACGATCAACAACAACAATAAAAAAAAATAAAAAGGCGATCGGGATTATTTAAATAATATACAAATATATTTTAGATATAGAAGAAGAAAAAAAATCCCGCCATTGAAAATATGCTCCCATGTTTTTTGTGTCAACTGGTGTTAAATTTAGTGGCTATAAAGTCAGGGATCAATTTACATATAAAAATACATTGAAAACTGATCCCCCAGGGTTCTCCACCGAGTAAAAAAAAAAATAGATAAAAATAAATATAACAAAACTTACCTTTTCGTTTTCCTTTAGGCATTATTCTCCTATATGTTGTGTCCTTTTATAGCTAAACGATCTTATTAATTGGTCAGACGTGCGTATATGGAAATCACATTCATATAAGTAATAAAATTTTTGAATTTTACTAGCCAAAAGGAAAATACACATGGTTCATGAAACGGATAGCTGGGATACTATACACACTACTATTGCTAAGGTCAGCAAGGCATCATGGGTAATTGTGACCTTTTTTTTTTAGGGGATGACTGATAATATTTATTTTAATTGATTTCTTTTTATGCAGTCAAATTTATTTATTTTAAAGGCAATGATTATATTATACCGTTTGTTTTAGTTTAAAAAAAAAAAAAAAAAAAAGTTGTATTTCGTAAGTGTTCGGCAATTTCCGGTCGACCGGCGATATGAAAGCATGTGCGTCCAAAGCCTAACATGAACGAAGCCTTTTTGAGTCATTTCGTACGTGTTCGTCGCACGTCATCGAAAGTTTTACAGCTTATCTTTACGATTACTGTTTCCATCTCACTTCCGGTTGTTCCATCTTCTTTTTTGTTATTTTTCTAATTGAATTTTTATGGTATTTTTTGTTTATAAAAAAGGGTAAATTTTTAGTTGGATGCTACCTCAATATTTATCAATACTTTGACGACATACAAAGGTTTTCGGGTATGCTGAAAAAGAATATCACGATTAAATTTAGGACAGAAAAGTATTTACCTTAAACATTCATTTTCGGACTTTCAGTGGTCACCACCCGCACCCGCCCGTCCGCCATTTTGTTTTTTGTTTGTTTGTTTGTTTGTTTGTTTAACATATATTAGGCGCCCCCCCCCCAAAAAAAAAACAATTTCGATTACAATTGTTCATTGCTCGTTCTTGTAACTAATGAAGTTATTCCCCATTATTAAAAAAAAAAAACAACTGATAAAAAAATCCGGGTGTGGTAATTTAATCATAAATAAATAAAGAAGGTAATGTCCAAGACCAGTGCTCGGAAAAATCAAACAACCTGAAATCGATATGGTTGAACGGAACGGAGTCAAGACACGAAAAACGGAATCATATATTTATTTTTTTTTTAATTACGGCACTTGTACAGTTTAGTGAAGACATTAAAAAATGAAAATATCAAAAAAGGTTATATTGTACGTATCCGGTATGGACTGAAGATCTCCGAAAAAAAATTTCATTTAATTTGATCGAGTAGTTTTTTTGTTTACAGCGGAAAAACACGTTCTACGGGGAGATAACTCCATGTTAAGCGCCGACACTCCCTTCTCATCTTTAATTCTAGCTTTTCTTCCTAAAAATCGAATCTTTTGCTCGGTATAATAAAAAATTGTTTTTTCGCTGTAAAAAAAAAAAAAAAAAAACTAGAAATTAAGTGAAATTTTTTTTCGGAGAACTTAGTTTCATAACGGATACGTGAAATATAACCTTTTTTCGATATTTTCATTTTTTTAATGTCTTGACTAAACTGTACCAGTACCAAAATTACTTTAGTTTTAGCACTTCTTGTGTTATCACGAAGCAACAAAAAAAAAAAAAAAATACTTTTAAACTAAACAAAAAACGCTTCTGGTATTATCAAATAATAAAACAAGTATTTTATTAAAAAAGATGAATTTAGTTTTACACTTAATGTTTTACTACAAAAAAAAAATAATTATGTTGCATGAGGGACTGACCGACACAGAAACTCGGTATGCACAGATTGAAAAGGAACTACTAGCAGTAGTCTACGCATGTGAACGGTTTCATCAATATACGTTTGGTCGACAGATAACAGTGCTAACCGATCATAAGCCACTGGAGGCGATTATGAAAAAAGAATTGGTGAAATGCCTAAAACGACTTCAAAACATGCTGATGCGACTACAGGCTTACGATGCTACAGTTCTGTACCATCCAGGTAAGAAAATGTTCCTTGCAGACACGCTATCAAGAGCATACATTTATGCATTGAGCAGTGAAGATATGGACGATGAAGATGATGTCAAGGAAGCAGAATATATTCCTGTAACAGAGAGAAGGCTGCTTGAACTGCGCTCAGCCACGAAGGAAGAGAGAAGCATGCAGCAGTTACAGCAAGTAATTCTGGAAGGATGGCCAGAAGAAAAAATACATCTTGACCCAGAGGTGAGACCATATTTCAACATGCGGAATGAAATGACGGTGCAAGATGGTTTAATTTTCAGAGGAAACCGGGTAGTGGTTCCACTGACACAGCGGGCGGTGTTGAAAGAAAAGCTGCATTCCACACACCTGGGAGTAGAAGGATGTTGCAGAAGAGCAAGAGAATGCTTGTATTGGCCAAATATGAACAGTGACATCAAAGACTATGTGTCAAAGTGCCTCACATGTAGAAAATATGAAGTGGCCAACCTGGCAGAACCATTAATGGTCCATGAAGTTCCTGACAGACCCTGGGCGAAAGTGGGAGTAGATCTCTTTAAGTTTGCAGATAGAGACTATCTGTGCACAGTTGATTATATGAGCAACTTCTGACAAATCGATCATCTTCTCAATACACAAGCAAAGACAGTGATAACTAAACTTAAACACCATTTTGCACGACATGGAATACCAGATCAGGTCGTAACTGATAATGGGCCTCAGTTTAGTAGCCAGGAATTTTCTTCCTTTGCAAAAAAGTGGTGTTTTACACATACACCTGTCAGTCCATACAATAGAAAGGCAAATGGCAAAGTGGAATCTGCAGTAAAAATGGCAAAGAACCTTTTCCGGAAAGCGATGGACGATAAGGCTGATCCATACCTAGCAATGTTGGATCACAGGAATACACCAGCCAAAGGTCTCTTATCACCAGCTCAGAAGCTGATGTCAAGGAGAACAAAAACACTTCTCCCAACCAGGGAGGATTTACTCAAGCCAGAATTGCCAAAAAATCTGAGAAAATCAGTGAAGCAAGACCGCAGGAGGCAAGAACATTCTTTCAACCACAAAGTAAAACCACTTAAACCATTGTATCCTGGAGATGTAGTACGAATGAAACCACACATAAATGGTTAAAAAGAGTGGAGGAAAGCTGTTGTATGGAGGAGACTGGATGAGCGATCATACCATGTAAAAGTGGATGGGGACTTATATCGACGGAATAGAGTAGATTTGAAGAAAACTGCAGAGACACCCCCACTCACATCAGGAATACACCAGCCATATGAAGTGCAGAGCGAGTTACCCAAGAATACAGGGCAGAGTACAGAAGAGATATGTAACTCAGAACCACCTCAATATGAAGGTGAAATAAGAGAAAACCTCAACCCGACCCCATCCCCAACAAAACCAAGTCCGGAAAGGTTGCGGACAACACGGTCAGGAAGAATAATAAGAGATCCTGTGAGATTCAAGGATTTCAAAACATAAGTGAAAGGGCAGAATAATCCCTGTTAGGTAGGAGGGTAGTCAGCCCAAGGAATGCCTAGATCACTGTGTTTTGTAGACTGTTTTAATTCTTATCAGACTTTTTGTTGTGTTTTTTTTTTGTTTTTTTTTTTGTTTGTCTTTATCTTCTGTTTTTATTATTGAGAAAAGGGAAGATGTTGCATGAGGGACTGAACAAGAGTTTTCACCGGCTGGAGTTACGCCCCCTTACCGGTGTACTCATGTTTGTGAGATGTAAATAAAGACGCCATTTTTATAGAAGCTGATCTGTCGTTATGTCTTATTCAATCTATTGACATCCTCGATAGTGACACAAATTATATATTATTAACACAAGAAGTGTTTTTTTTTTTTTGCATTACACTTTCACCCAAAACAAAGCACAGTGTCACTTTGATGTAGGGAGCTTTTTTTTTCTTCTTTTTTTTTTTTTTTTTTGCGTCACCACTTATCAAGGCCCGGAAGCCACTCGGGATAAGAGTTATTGAATGTACAGTAATCAATGGGATAGTATCGTAGTAATCGTTAATATTGGAGATTTGATAAAGTGCCATACTTAAAGGACGATTCAGCAGGAATTTGTTTATGTTGGACTTGAAGACATCCAAGTTGTAGTCAGGTGGGAAGCAGGCAAACGGAAGAGAGTTCCACAGGCGTGCACTTCTAAGAAAGAATCTTTGTTCATGGAATCTACGTTTTGATTTAGGCACAGATAAAGAGTGGGGAAAATTACTGACAGTGGTTTCAGCTGGACGGGTGTTTTTTGTAAAAGATTGGCGAGAGGGACATGTTGTAGGGATACTATGTAGGGAGTTGAGCAGCAAGATGGCTGTTCACATTACACTTGAACTTATGCATGTTAGTACAGTTGGAGAAACAGGACCCTGGAAGGGAATTCCAAAGTCTAGCAATTCTGGGGAAGAAACTATTAGAGTTGTGGGGTGCTTGGTCGACATTCACCGATGCCTTGTATCACGGTCGTGATGTGAGCATAGGTAAATGTTTTCCGAATCCCCAACAAAAATATGAAGTTAAAAGGTTGTCAGAAATGGCATTAAGACAAAGGCGAATTTTAAAAGTTCAACATGATTTTTTATTTAACAATTATAAGAAAGGCGAATGATGTTGTGTTGATGTATTTTTATTTGTGCGTCATGTGCTGGTTTAGCACGAGAGTCATGAAAGTGATAAAGCTAAAATGTTCAAGAAAGAAATATTTTGGCAGTAAAGTTAATGTTTGTAACGTCTTGTATGGTCGCTAGGACTCTCTCTATATATTTGTATTTAGTCTGATAGGTTTGGAATTAAATGCGTAAAGCAAAGTAAAGAGAGAGAGAGAAATCTTGCTCTGACTGAGGCAAAATGAAATCGAAGGGTAAATGTTAATTCTCGCTGCTTTGGTACTTTCATGTGGAGAATTTAGGTGCATGCACGCGTTTATAGCTAGTAGGCATCGGTACAAAGGAAACCGATTAAAAGAAAGAAGCCTGCTTCCCACCTGACTACAACTTGGATATCTTCAAGTCCAACGTTAACAAATTCCTAATGAACCGCCCCCTTAAGTAAACACTTAATCAAATCTCCACACGAACGTATTGTACTTGCAATAACCCCTATCCCTGAGTGGCTTCCAGGCCTTGATAAGTGGTGACCACCGTGTAAAAAAAAAAAGACTTCAGCGTGTTGCTGTGTTGTCATGTTGTCATGAGTGTGTGTGACTTGTATCGTTGAGGACAGTTCTTTAGCACGACAAAGAATGTTCGTTTGGGTGGAAGCAAGTTGTAGTTTGAAGAGAAGTTTGGTTTGTACTCACGTTAAGCCTGGAGGCTAGAGCGTCCCGGCGATGTTTGCTGTTGGGCAGACCAGCTAGAAAAAGGGTTAATGGTTTCAGGTCTCGCCTTTTATATACTCTGTCACGTGATTGAGAGCTGGCTTGTGATTGGACAAGCCAGGAGAAAATGGATTTCAAATCTCGAATCGTGAGAATTAGCTCCTGCCTGTGATTGTAGCGAGTGTCAATTGCTATAAGACTCGCCCAGATATATTAACAATACATCCAGGATCTAAACAGTGAAAGGGTGAGATTTTGTTGCTTCTCGGGTTATTCGAGTATATTTTATTAAAGTACTTGTGAAATAGGCACAGGGACACAACATTTTAGTGATGGGACAGGAGTTGGAGTTTGGTTGATAGTGCGGGTTGGAAACTTTTTTGAATTCTGTCTAAGAGCGAGAGACGAAAAAGAAAGGCAAAGTCTTCAGTGTGTTCACGTGTTGTTGTGTGTGTGTGTGTGTGTGTGTGTGTATGTGTGTATGTGTGGAGAAAATGGATTTCAAATCTCGAAGTTGTGAGATGTTGCTCTGCTTGTTAGTAGCGGCTGTTGGTTGCTACAAGTTTTTACGATCGTGAAAATTGCGTGTGCGTAAACGCGGAAGCAAAATGTTGCTTGTACAATCACTTCATATTTGTAGCGAGTCGAAGAAGGCTTTCTTACATCTAGGGATCTCTACTGTGTGATAGTGGGACTTTGTGGGGGTATTTACGTTGAGGGGGGTACAAGGACTTGTAGTTCATCATCCACGATTAAAATACTTGTAAAACAGGCAGAGGGATGCAACATTTTGTCGATGGGACAGAGGTTGAAGCTTAGATGACAGTTCAGGGCCTATCAGGTTAGCAACTCTCTTTTGAACCCTGTCAAGGAGTGAGAGACAAGTAGCAGATGCATCAGCCCAAATGTGACAACAGTACTCCATACATAGGCGACTGGTGGCTTTGTAGAGGTACAGGGTACTTTCAGGCATAAGTAATTTTCTAGCACGGTAGAGAGAGCCCACCTTCCTCGCAGCCTCCCGGGCAATGATCTCAATGTATCTGTTCCAACTTATGTTCCCTGTGAACACTAAGCCGAGGAGTTTGAATGTACTTTCAGGTAATGTATCATTAGCCGTATCTATTGATGTTTGAGAAGGTTTCTTGTAATCATTAAAGGAAACGAGCTTAGTCTTGGCAGCATTGAACGTTACCATTTTTGATCCTCTTCTACTACTGACTTGAGGTCTTCCTCTAAGGTTCCCACTATTGCTTTAGGTATGGGTTCATTCGTTTTCCCCTCGTGCCTGTTATAGAGCGTGGTGTCATCAGCATATATACCCATCTCAGAGACAATTTATATCAGGGAGGTAATTTTTGTTTTTTATTACATTTTCACCCCAAACAAGGCACAGTGCCACTTTGATGATGCTGTGCAAACAACCTCATGATTGTTTGATGATGGAGGAATTGTTGATTGCTCATTATTTACTAAACTCTTATAGATTTTCCAGAAGTCACGAGTTCCTAATTTCTGTGCTTCAATGCGTTTTCTGGTGGTTTCAGTGTATTCTCCTCTTGCTGTCTCTTTTTCTTTCTTACAATTACTTCTAGCTTCTATAAACTTTTCTCTGTTTGTACTGGACTTATGTCGGATAAATCTGCGGTATGCATGCTGCTTTTGAGCAATGGCAGCTGCACAAGTAGAAGTAAACCATTGGGAAGAATGAAGTTTGCTATAGAACTTCCGTGTAGGAACGTGTGCTTCAATTGCTGATTTGAACCATTCAGTGTCTCATTTGTGCACTGTTCCACAGGAAGAGAAAAAATATTTCGCCATCGGCATTTCTGATGTGAATGGCATCCTAGTCAGCTTTATTGTAGTACCTTGTCGTTTTGAGCAATGGCTCTTCAACTTGGGGATGAGACTTTAGAGTGATGTCTATCATTATCACAGCATGATCAGCATTCTCAACTGAGTAACGGACACTTGTTACATAATCCTCAAGAACTGTTGTCAGAAATAGGTCCAGAAGTGAGGCTTGCTGGTCCTGTGTAGTTAGAGAAGCTAAGTATTAAAGCCAAAGTAATTTTTTGAAATAAATATATGGTTTCATTTTTCATCTCTTGACTCCACGACTCTGTTCTATTCTCTATCCACTTCTGGTAGCTAGATTTTTTCCACGCACTGATCTTGGACATTACTAAAAAAAATGACTATAATAATAAAAAATAAACATTAAACAGAATGACTATAATAATAATAATAATAATAGTAATCTGATCATTGTGGCCTGATAGACCAACACAAAACCTACCTTAAAAATCTTGTTTTAAAGGTTTTTGGATGTGCTGAAAACGAATATCGCATTTCAAATTGGGGCTGACTACTAGTTTTCACGATACTGAAAATATACTGATGTAACGCAGTGGCCATATTTGTTCTAGATAATAAAGGCTTAATCTTTTTTTATTTTCCTTTAAAATGATGACTTTCGGGTATGCTGAAAACGAATATCGCATTTACAATTTCTGCAAATAAGTAGTTTTCCAGATATAATTTCTGCAAATATAATAGTTTTCCAGGTATAATAGTTTTCCAGATGTAATTCTTTGTTATAAGTGTTGGCTATTTTTGTACGTGCAAGCACACCTATTTTTGCCATACAACAACGGCCAACACTTATAACAATTATTATTACAATGAGATGGAAAATTGTGTATATTTTTTTTTATCTTGTTTTTGTTAAATTTTATTATTATAACCATCATTTTGATAGAGTGGTCAGTCTATTTGTTAGACTTGTGAATTGAATCGATTTTATTTTGGTCATCACCCGATCACCTGGTCAGCTCATTGAGTGCTGGCCATACAACGTTTCTTTGCCTCTGTTGGTCAGCTGTAGTTGTCAACCCTAACTCTGACCCACATTATTCTAATAATTGTTTACAAGGTCCACTACTGGGTGTTTCTGTTGAATCCCTGTGGTCATACCTCTGCCCCTGGCTAATAGGCAAAGAAGGAGTATGACAGAGCCCATCTACTCCTTAAGCAGTTTCGGTTTGCAAACTGGTAATTTGTTCGCGTCACCATCTCTGGGAAGGTTGTCGTCCAGGACTGAAGAAGCTTCCCTCCCCAAAATCATTGTTTTGAAAAGTTTTGGAGAAGAAATGGTTTTAATGATTTTTAACTGATAAAGAGTGACTATAAATGGAGGTAATTCGTTTCTCATTAATTAATGTTTGCGATGAAAAGGTTTTTGTTTTTGTGACACCAGACATTGGACAAGTAAATTAATATTTAGATTTGAACATTTTACTTTCCATTTCTGCCTTTGTCATTCATTAGTTGTACCCAAGTACAGAAGCACTAATAACACTCAGTTCAGACGGTCACTTCTCCCAGGCAGTACCTCCCCTATTGCACATGGCATTCACTCATCAGACAGCGCATCAGAGAAGTAATGTCAGGGGCAAACTCCTTGATTGTATGTCCCCCAAAAACTTCAAGTATGAGTCCTAGTACTGAGAAATCTTATGAGAAAGATGAATAATTTGAATTGGATGCTCTTCCACGCAATTTGGATGATGAAGGCCAAAGAAACCTTGCTCATGGAATTTTCGTTTAGTTTTAAGTAGTGATGGAAAGATTCCAATATTTTTCCCGATTCCGATACAATTATCGATTCCGATTCTTTATAAATCTGTAATTATTTAACTATATGATTATTATTTTCCCAGATTTTCATAAAAACACATGTTAAATATGCAGATATTTTCCTAAACATCAAAATACACTTTTGGGGGATGATCTATCGATTTTAGGTTTACTGGTATTTTAAAATCAATAAATATTGATTATTTTATCATTATTACCAGCAATGGAAGATTTTGCTTTAAACAAAATCAAATTAAAAAAAGACAATTAAAAGAATCGTTTTGGCATCAGAAAATAGGCATCAATTTTTCCGATTCCAATTCCGATACCCCCAAATCTTCCGATTTTTCCGATTCCCGATTCTGATTAATCATCCCAACACTAGTTTTAAGCACAAATTGAAATTAAAGGAAATCATTGGCAGTGGTTGTATGCATCTATGACCTTGTTGTTTGCGCAGCTAAATCCCACCCCCACACAGTAGAGATCTCTAGATGTAAAAGATCTTTCTACTCCAGTAGTTTTTTCCCCAGAACCACTAAACTTTGGAATTCCATTCCAGGTTCCTTTCTTTCCTAACTGTACTGACATGCAGAAGTTCAAGTGTAACGTGACCTGACATTTTGCTGCCCAACTCCCTACATAGTACTCCCGTAGCTGTTGCCCCTGATAGTAGCTCCCTACACCAAAGTGGCAATGTGCCTTGTTTGGGGTGGAAATGTAAAAAAAAAAAGAAAAGAAAGTGTAATGAAATTTTGTGTGTGTTCCTACCAAGAGGGGAGGGGTATTCTTTACCATTCTTATAATCTCTTTTCTATTTTTTATGAGAGAAACGTCTGTATTTCTTTTATCAACTTATCAAGCCATATTTATCAGGGTCGTGTCCGTCTAGTTAAATGTCTCTTAGTGTGTGGATGCGTGAATTACATATAACACGAATACATACAATAACACATGACGCGAAGACATACCTGGCTCTGCTTAGCTGTGGAGGACTCTTCATCGATCATCTTGGGAGCTGATTGTGCCAACCAAAGACAAAACACAAGATGGCGATTGTTTTTTATATATTTTTTATTCCACAGGTATTATCGCAACAGACTAAAGTAGATTCTTGATCTTGGCATACGGACAAATCGTCGTCGCCCCACCCCCTCTTTTTTTGAGGCCTTGATTCTTACATCTTGTCTCTTTCGTGTCTAGCAATCAACTCAACTAAAATTTACTAAATTTCTCAAAACTGGAATCCCTGATATGTCAGATCCGATCCCTCATCTACCTAGCTTCGGTGCAGTCGACCAGTCATTCACTTTGACATATGTCACAACATTGACCCTTCTGCAATACTCGCTGAACTATCATTTCCCACGATTCAACTATTGTCATTCTGTAAGCTACAGAAAATTAGATATTAACCAGATAGATATATAGACCTGATTCTGAATTATTTTCTAACTGGTGTTGCCCGGCTATCACATAACAATAGTTGCAAACATTTTCGACTTCCATGAGTCGTCTTCAGGCAAGTGATAAATTAAAAAACTGCGTTTAGTGAATTTATTGAAAAAGTCAATTAAAATCGTTAAAATCACTTAAGCGTGCCCTCCCCTCATATTGGATCTGATTGATGATCGGTTTGTTTATGCGAATGAATAGGGCTTCGATGATTGGGAGGCGCAGGTTACAATGTGAGACGGCTAGAATGGTGGTGTTTTATTAATGTTTCTAAATTCGTTTTTGGGGGTGTCATGTGCTATGAGGTGTTGGATGATGGAGTTGTTAGGGGAAGACACGTGACATGTAATCCGGAGGGATATACTGGTTCTAATCATGCTGATGTACGTGTTGTTTTTGGAGACACATTGTTTTATAGGACATGTATAAACATACACCACATTGCTAGTTTTTAGTAAATTGCTGTCAGGTGACTATGAACTTGCATACGTTTGTTGAGCGGTGTGGGCGTTAGTGTTTGGCAGTCAGTGAAAGTCTCTCGTTCGTCTGCCCAGATCTTTATCATCACAATGACATGCAAAGGTCTGATAATGTTGATTGTTTTTTTGTTTTTGTTGTTTCTTTTTGATTTTTGTATCATAATTATTCCAAAAACAATTATGGAGGCTAACTGTTCAGACTGTCATTAACTCATAGCCACTCCCCAGTGTTGTAAAACTCATTGTCAATCCCAACTGTCCCATGGAACCTCTGAAGATGTCTTTCTCCGAGGCTAAACTTCAACTGATATCAGGCGTCCACTTGTGTTGTCCGTCAATCATTTCTGTTGTCATTCCTACTCATAGTCACTCCTCAAGGTGCCAGCAAATCAAATCAAAATATATCTCAGGCCCATTGTTACTGTTACTCTAACCACCATCCCATGTCAAGTTTCTTTTATCTATCTTCCTATTGTCTATTGATAAACCCTATTTCCAATTTTTTTTTGTTATGCAATGACCTACTTTCTTTTCTTTTACTTTATATTTTTTCTTCTCTCTCCCACTTTTTAACACTTGGGTTGACTATAGTATCACACAAGTATTTTTAATGGAATGCGTTTTGATGAACTCCTAGCACTTGTGCCGTCTTGGCATTTGTATTCTCGACTAACCAGACAAGCAGCAAAATCTGTTGACGTCTGGAAAGCATTCGATTCCATAGTTTCTTTCCTTGGATTGCTAGATCTTGAAATTCCTTCCGTACCTTGCTTCCATGACTTTACTAACATCCAGGAGTTTAAATGTAATGTGAACAAACATATTGCAGCTCAACTCCCCGCATAGTTTGCTGTAGACACCATTCTACGTTCATGGAACTCTTCCAAAAATAGTGACGTCACAAAAAAAAAACTCTACATGAAAATATTTGACAATCTTTCTTTTTTTTTTTTTTCTCTCCTTCATAATGAAAGCAATATTTTTCTTTTTATAACTGACTTATGTTTAAAAAAAAAAAATGTAATTCACAAATTTATTACCAATTTTTAAATAAAGATTTCAGTGAATGTATAATGTCTATCTAGATTTGATCATTTTGATTCCGAAATATTTAAACATTCCAAGTATTTGAATAAAATAAAAGACGCGTCAAGTGTGCATCAAAGAAATCACAACGTAATATTAAGGAAAATAAACAAATATTTTATTTGTTTGAAATTTATGACAAAAATATATTTCGGAGTTATACTCCATCCTCAGTATGTTGGGTTTTTTTTTCCTATCTTCTTCCTTGCCATGTTGAAAGTTGGAGAAACAAAAGTCTGTGAAGAGCTACGCATTGTATCTCAGCGGTTGTATTTTGAAATGTTGGAACTGTGCGTAGGCAACGCAAGGATAACATCAAGGGTATAAGTTCCATATAGAAACGTTGATTTAATTTGAATAAAATAAAATACGCATCAAGTGCGTTTGCAAGCCAAATATATGTGCTATATATATATATATATATCTCTCTCTCTATATATATATATCTATAAATATAAAAGCAAAAATGTGTGTGTATATGCATGTATGTACACTTTTTATGAATGTCGGCAAAAGGCTTTTTTCCGAGGGCTGCTCACTCGGCTCATTCATTCTTAAAACTTTTTATATCACATCTAAATTGTAATATCTATGAGTTAACAATGGGGGTCGCCTGTCTATTTAATTTGCCCGACTTTGAAATGTTAAATATTCCACATTTTTGGATTGCCGCGTGTTGCTTTCATTTTTCGGTATAAAAAAGGCAAAACTCGATTCGAATATCCAGCTCCCTGGCCCACAGCTAGTAGTCTCCAGAAAGCGATGTAACATTTGGTCAATGTTGGCTTTTCACCGTCATATCAGACAGTTGCTTTCATTTCAAGACACTCCCCTAATAAACGGGGGAGCTGCTTTTCATTCCCCAAAATTCGGTAAAAGCTGTCCCGCAAAAAATCTTAACTGCTGAACAGCCATTGCTTACGTTATGCTTCAAGGTCACGTGACTTAACTTCCTCGCACCTGTCAATTTCAATTTATAAACGTTAACTTAACATGCTTATTAATTGCTCTCCCCTCGTGGCCGAGATGGTTTTTAAACCTCCAAACACCCAGCCAGGTTTTGATCTAACCCCCCCCCTCCCAACAACACTCATCCAAACATTGAAGCAGTATCTGTTCTCGGCTTTTGCGCCGGAATGTCCAGAAAGCAATACAGTGAAAGCCGTCATATACAACAATTGCTGTTTTCAACCCAACATCTTGGGAAACACAACCAAAACAAACTTCATTGCGGGATTGATTTTTGACCTAATTCACTTTTTAGTTAATTCATCACGTTTTTTTTTTTTTCACTTTCGCCTCAAGGATTCGAGTTCGAGCCTACCCTCCCCCCCATCACTTTTTTTTTGTTTTTCAAACACCGAGGCACCGCCAGACTGTTCATATTGCATCAAATTCTTTTTCTTTTTAATTGTCCCCCACCCCGATTTTTTTTTTTTTTTTTTTAAAACAGAGTTATTACTTCACTTTATTTTGATTTTAACGCCCCCCCCTCCCCACCTCTAAACGCCCACTAGTATATATATTAAGCTATATGGAATTCACACCCTTGACGTTATTGTCTCTGGAACAACGGGAAGTAACTAATACATGAATATTATCAACACAACGTGCATAATAATAAACTAAACTGCTTACTGCTTCATTTCAAACAACCACGACACAATTCAGCTACTAGACACCATTTTCTAAGGTAATGTTTTCAAATCTTTTTGTCTTCGTGGAACTCTTCCAATAATAGCGATGCAGATATTTAAATGTAATGTCAACAAACATCTCACGGTTTAACTCCCCACCGGTCCTAAATAGTAGCCCTCCTGTTCAAGTTGAAAAAAAAAAAAAGAAAAATCTATCTTTATATATAAAAAGTATGTATGTATGTATGTGTGTTCGCTTTTTTCTGTATGTCAACAAAAGGCTTTTTTCAGAGAAGCGGTCGCTCGCACCACAACTTTAAAACTTTTTATATCACATATAAATATTAATATCTCACAGTTAACAACGAAGCTCGCCTGTCTGTTTAATTTGCTCGATTTCGGGAAGATAAATATTCAATATTTGTCGCTCACCGCATGTGGGTTAGTCTTTTTCCTATAACATCTTGGGGAGGGAAAAAAAAAGCGTTCAGCAGTAAATGAATACTATCCCGCAGTCAAACTTGACCTCATTAACTCATTAAAACGGGCACCTACTATCCAAGTAATTAAATAAATTCAAACGTGTTTCCGTTAGCATCTCGCATTGGGGCAATGGTTAACGTCGTACGTTTTTGTTTTTTTTCACACTTTTGTTTACAACTTTGCCTCAACGGTTCGGGTTCGATCCTCATACTTACTTTTTTTTTTACCGGGTACCCCTCGCTAGTCTATATATATAAAAGGCAAAATGTGTGTGACCATTTTGTGTAGGTCTTCAAAAGGCTTTTCTCGCACACGCTCCCGGGTTCGTTACAATCGCTTACAACTGTTTATATAGGTCCTAGATAATATCTAGGATTTGGGAAAGTGCGTCGCGTCTAGATTTATTTACATCGACTTTTACAAAATTATTGCTATTTTGGCTTCTCACATGTTGATTCGGCTTCTTCGTATAAAAAGCGTAACTAATTCAAAGCTAAGTAAGCTTCCTCGGCATCCTTTAGGGCTTCATGCCTAATCATAAAATTGTATCATCTTTTATTATATAGCACTTGTTGTATGCCCCAAAAAATGTACACACAATTTTCATGATAAATAAAGTAAGCTTTCTCGGCATCACGCCGGGAAACATCCAGAAGTAATCAGCTTTGATCAATCTTGTATATCATACAATTGCTATTTAATCTGGACAATTGGGAGCTGCTTTCCCCCTCCCCAACATCTGTTGGGGGAAAAAAAACCAGTCAAATTTTGATAAACAAACCCTGCGCGACTTCTATTTGACCTTCTTAATTAGGTCGAATCGAAGCAGCAGAGTTAACTTTTATTGCGCACGCCTGTTTTTATAGTTAAATAAATTCAAACCTGTCTACGTTGTATGTCGCGGTGGCCCAATGGTTAACGTCGCACTTTTTTTTTTTTTTTTTCAAACATTAATTTCCAACTCAAGAGTATGGGTTTGATCCTCATACTCACCTACCAAAACATTTTTTTTTTTGTTTTTTAACACCTCCCCCCGAAGTTTTGATTTACCTCAAGACACCCAGGCATCGCCGGGTACCCCCCGCTAGTATATATATAAAAGCGAAAATGTGTGTGTATGTATGTTCGCTTTTTGTGTATGTCCGAGAAAGGCTTTTTTTCAGTGACGTGATTGGTCGGCTCACTTAAAACTTTTTATATCATGTCTAAATGATAATATCTACGAGTTAACAACGGGGGTCACCTGTCTATTTAATTTGCCTGAGTTTGAAAAGCTAAATATTCAACATTTTTCAATCACCGCGTGTGGATTGGGCTTTTTCGTATAATAATAATAAAAGCAAAACGAAGCTTAAGACATCGTTCCTGGTGCGATTCACCGGGAACGTCCAAAAGCAATCAGCTTTGATCAATGTGGAGTTTCTCCTTATATCAGACAATTGCTATTCAATTTAGACAATCCCCTCTTTTTGGGAGCTAGTTTCCCCCACAACATCTTGGGGGAAACAAAAATAAAAAAAAAGCTGCTCTGCAGTAAATAAAATAATGCCCCGCAGTGAAAGTTCACCTCATTAAGTCAGTAAGTACGGGCACCTGCCAATTCTTAATACTTAAATAAATTCAAACATGTTTCCATTACTATTTCGTGGTGGCCCAGTGGTTAACGTCGCACGTTTTTTTTCACACTTTCATTTCCAAATTCACCTCAAGGGTTCGATCCTTCTGACTTAGCTACAAAAACTTTTTTTTTTTTTTTTATATTTCACCCCCCACAACACAAACACCCGGGCAACGATTTTTTATTCTTTTGTTTTGATTTACCCAAAACCACACACCTCCGAACTCCCGGGCAACTCCTGCTAGTATATATATATATATAAAATAAATAACAAAAAAAAATAAATAAATAAAAACAAACTTAGACCAGTGTTTACCAACCATTTTACCTTTGTGGAACTCTAATAATGATGCCACAAGAAACTTCAGCATAAAAAATGTTTACAATCTTTATTTCTCTCCTTCCTGATGAAAGCAATATTTATCCCAAAACAAAAGGTTTATGAACAAAATTACAACGAAATATGAAAATAAATATTTAAAAGAAAAAAAAAAAAAAAAAAAAAAATCAATATTTTAGCAATAGACACCATCTTCCAGAATGCGTAACCGACTGTTCAGCAGTGAATTATTTTTAATCATTTACTCATTTCTAAGCACAGTGGAGATTTATTAAGAATTAATAAATTAAATTAAAACAAAAACAAATAAAAAAAAACTAAATATTTTTTGATATTTCAGCTTCTACAGTTGTTCAGTCTCCAATAAACCAAGAAGACATTTTCTATAAAAAACAAGTGAAGCATGCATGGTCCCCTGTAAGCACACAGTGAACAAGGCATAAAAAAAATGATTAAGTTAAGCATTTCATCTCCCCTCCCCAGCCCCAAAAGTCCCCAGGGGATGTCAAATCCTGGTGAAAATGAACAAACGGTGCAGTTTTAGGCCTTAACATATGTAAATTGACAAAGTCCATCATTTGCCCCTCATTTAGCCCCATATTTAAATTTGAGTTCAGCACCATGCAAAACTGCTAAATAAACATACACAGAAAATGTTGGACAAATATGGTAAAATAGTCCCAAAAATAGAATGTTTTTATTAGTCCTAAAAGAGCCCCTGGGGCACACCCAGGAGTTATCGTGAAGTGTAGGCAAACAAAATTATATAGAAAGCAGTTACAACTTTTCAGAAAGTTTTATAAAAAAATCCAAGGCATCAATTTTTTTTAATAAGCATAAAAGTGTCAATTTTAGCCATTTTAACCTGAAAGGCATTCCTGGGGGGTGGTGATGGGGTGCAACCGGAGTTTTCCCAGAAAATCCATTCCTTGTATTAAAAAAAATTTTTTTTTTTTTTTTTTTTTTTTAACTCATTACATGTTTAATGTTTGTGCAAAATTTCAAAAATATTCCAAGGGGTAGTTAACTGAGAAGAGTGCAAACAGACAAGGGTGAATTTACAGGTCCACCCTCCTTTGGTCGGGGGGGGGGGGGGGAAGAAAAAAAAAAAAAAAAAAAAAAAAAAGTGATGTAATCAATTTTGATCAAAATTGGAATTAGGTTTCCCGATAAGGTTTAGTTGCATTATATCTAGATTTTTAATCTTCATAAGGGGAGATTAGTTGTGCAAAACTGTTCCATTTTATTCTGTACAAATGGAAAAAAAAAAAACCCCAAAAACATTCAAATATTTTGTGACTGAGAAAATACAACAAAAGAAAATTACATTTAAGAAATTTAGCATTTTATTTTTTTATGCATTTCTTTTTATTTTATTTTTTGCATTTGTTTTTATTTAATTTTTTTATGCAATTTCACTTCCAGACATTCATTACGATACAAAAAGCTAAAAAACAAAAAAAGAAACAACAAAATAGCTTGTTTCAGAAGCCAATAAAACTCTTCCTCAAATGTTACTCCGAATGCACGCACACGTGCGAGAGAGATAGCAAGAGGTGCTACCAAATTAATAAGAATTTTATCATCGCCAACATTAACCAGAGACATTTACTATCCGTGAATGGAAGCCAGGACAGGAAGAGTGGAAGGGAGTAATTAGGCGGTAAAAAAAAATAAAATTTTTAAACCGCTTTCCTTATGAGTGTATATTTTTTCTTTTTGAAAGGGGAAAAAAGAAAGCCAAGAAGGGAAAACTTCATTTGAAACGAATTTAACACTTGATATTAACCATATAAGCACTTAAAAAATATACACAAGTCCATAATCATTCTGTATCTTTCTCCAGCAAACCAATCAAGTCTAATAAAACCAAAATAGCAGCAAATAGAGGCAACTGGGACTACCTATGAATTTATATTTCCTTTACGCTTCCTCCTTTGGAGGAAGTCAGTTTAACCCGACTAAGATGAATACCCTAAAACAACAGCATGTACATATACTCCCAATTTCCTACACCTCCTTCCCCCTCATTCAATTGCACCATCTTCCCCTTCTATCTTCTGCTCATTCAGTATTATTAGACTGGACTGGGCTTGTGCATAGGAGAGAAGGAGAAACATCATAGGTTATATTTTGAGCTAAGGCATTTGTAAATGAGGATTACGTTTTTGAGATGGCCTATTTGGGAATGTCCTCGATCAGTTTCGCCCCAGCACTATTTGATGTGCAAAATATGGCCGCTTTATAATGAACGACTGTTTATGGGCGGTGACTCACATCTGCTAATACACATCGGCGTAAAAAACAAAAAAAAAAAACAAAAAAAAAACAGTTGAACAAAAATCAACAGATGCTGCTGCAGCAGAGAACAGTAGATTCATGGAAGATGACTCTTAACAGGGAAAGTGCTTCATGGGTTTAGCAATCACTTCAGTATGTTAAATCAGATGTATTGACTATGAAAGAACCCCTAATCATAATATGATGGGTATCAGAATTGCTTTCAAGCATATGGTGAAGCTCGTCAGACTATGCACATATTTTATTATTGGAATCCTTTGAGATGAGTAATTTGTATATTTATTTGTTTGTTTGTTTGTTTATTTGTTTGTTTGTGGACGGTTGTCATCTTCATAGTTGTTGTTTCACGACGTTTCGGCCAACTATTCCTCTGGCCTTCATCAGGTAGTTAACGATCGGATAGAAATGCTGAATCTCCTAACTATATCCCCAGTAATTACTGCCTTCCATAGTTGTCTCACCAGTTTTTGGCCAACTAATCCTCTAGCCTGCTTTGGGTAGGATTGAAACCGCTATCTCCGGACAATGCTCACCTAGAACCGTAAAGATTCAATGCCTCTATTCACTGCGCCAATGGGTCTCTAAGGGCGATCTAGGTTGGATCTTTTGGTCTTATATATCCAAGTTGTTTTTGTTCTTATCTGGTCTTCAATCGTTGGGTCCATAGCGAGTGGTATATTTTATTTGCAGATGATAACAAAAAAAACTGATAGATAAGACATAAAAAAAAAAAATCAAAACTTGATCGCATTTCGGGGCTCATGGCGCAGTGGATAGAGGCGTTGAATCTCTACGGTTCCAGATGAGCATTGTCTGAAGATAGTGGTTTCAATCCTATTCAAAGCAGGCCAGAGGATTAGTTGGACAAAACGTGAGACAACAACAACTATGGAAGTCAGTAATTACTGAGGATACAGTTAAGATACTCAGCATTCCTATCCCATTGCGATTAACCAACTGAAGAAGGCCAGAGGATGAGTTGACCGAAAGGTCATGAAACAATTATGAAGATGAGGATAACAGTCCGCAAATCAATATGCACATAACCTACACTTTGGCCGTTCATTGCTACCGCTGCTTGTCTAGAATTACTTATATTAAAAAAAAAATATAGAAAAATATTTACGACGTGACGAAAAGAAAATATTATACACCAAATATCACATAAAAATCGATCAACTAGTTTTATTTCTATAAAGAAAATCATTTTTAACCGATTAATAGGAATCTGTTTGGTAAAATCAAAAGTAAAACCCTTAAACTTTTTGGTCATGTCAAATGATAAACCACTAGCCTGTCAAAGTTATGCTTTGATGGTATGTTAGAAGGCAAACGAGGCAGAGGGAAGCCAAGGAGAAGGTGGAGAGAAAATGTTTTTGATTGGACATCTCTTAACAGTTGGACGTCTATCAACCAACTGGCTCTGGATCAGAAGGAATGGCGAAAAAATAAGTCACGCGGATTTGCAATCTGTACCAAGCGAAAGATGCGACTCATGATTATTTGTTATTGTTTTTAATTCAATGGTTGTTTTGATTATATTCGATAGTATTACATATCCGGAAAAAAAAAACAACAACAAAAAAACAAAATCTTGTAAGTTTGAATTCTGGTGTCACAAGACAATCGCTCCTCGTTTAGAAATAAAATTTGATGTTCTTTATTAAAAATAGAACTGTTTGACCAAATTATACGATTTTTGGCAGATGATATTTTCTTTCTGTCACAAGTACATACATCAGATTTTTCTTTGTTTTTTATGTGTGTGTGTGTGTGTGTGTGTGGGAGAGGGGACCCTGGACAAGCGCAGTCTTACTTTTTTTTTTTTTTTTTTAATAAATGCTTACCAGGAAAAGTAATACACCCACCCCACCTTCATCCCAAAATGGATGACAATTCTGAAGTGAAATTAATAGTGTCCGTCTAACATAAATAGAATTTATATTAGAGTTGAATTTTTAAAAAATTGTTTTAAAACTAATTTTTTTTAAATAACTTTCTATTCTGTTACGTTACAGGAAGAAAAAATAAAATAAAAAAATACATAGTAGTAGTAGCAGTAATAATAGTAGTAGTAATAGATATTGGTGGTTATAATTAATTAAATACTAAACAGCCCGTAACATTGTTTACATGTTTAAATAATGCCACTACTGCAGATAATGAAGCCGTAACATACGAATTAAAAACTTTATCATTAGAGATCTGCAACTTTTATGGATTCGACATGTCTAGCGCAACACGGATTGCTTGCCGAGAAGAGTAAAAAGGCAAAAGGACAGAGAACAAGTAAAATGTCCAAAGACTGAATTAATTTTTGTAAATCTTTTTATTTTCTTTCATTTTTTAAAAAGTTTTTAATCATATAATTGATGCATAAACTGAAAGGAAAGAAGTTTCAACTTTATTTTAATCTTGTTCAGAAAAATTAAAAAGTTCCTAAATAAACATTTTCTGCCTTTTATCCGCCTTTTTTGGGGGGGGGGGATACGGATTTGTGGTCACTGACAGTGGAGAGGTTGGCAGATGGGTCTGCAGTAGTGGCAGCAGCAAGATCCAGACAAGCGGACAAAAGGAATGAGAGAGAAGAGAGAAAGAACAAATGAGGGAAGGCGGGGTCGACATGTCATCAATGGTTGGCCGGCAGCAGATACTTCACATATGGGACTTCAACGTCGGCACCATCACGATCGTTACAGCATAATTCTAGTACCAATGCGTTGACATAAGGGGCAATTTTCTTCTTGGAAACGCGTTTCACTACTTCTGAGAGTCTGAAAAACAAAAATGCAACAAAACACATTGATAATGAAAAAAAATAAACACATTGATAATGAAAAAAAATAAACACATTAATACAATTGCATGTTTACTAGCAGGCTGCGTGGCGTTGCCTGGTCGTAAAATACAAATACATTTTAATTCATACACAGACATATGTAAATGAGTGAAGTACGTAAGCTTTGTACGCTGTTATAAACAGGAAAGAAAATCTTCAAATGGACCAGAATGGGTAGATTATGTTAGTGCTAGAAATACAGAGTTCAATTTAGATCCCCCCCCCCTCAACAGTTTCAAAATATTACCATTCTCCTCTCACACCCAATTATTTCACACCCAATCTAGACGTCACATCCCATTTTGCTACCTAGCATCTTCTCTCCTCTTTTGATGAGAAGCATTAGGCTTCGAAATACCATGGTATAAAAAGTTTACTTATCCTACACCCTAATTGATGTAACTACTATATTGAATAAATCTATATGCATTAGTATATATTATTATATTGTTGTTTTCTTATTTCATATATATATATATATATATATATATATACACAAATGATTAATAAAACATGTTAAAAGACATTTTGAAAAAGAGTTAAAAACATATTTAATTTAAAAAAAGGAAGCACAAGATAAGTGGATAGTCCTTAATCCGCGGAGTTTCGAAGAAATACTCTCCTTCTCATCAGAGGGCAGGAATTAGCAAAATGCGGGATCGGATTTTGCATATAAAAGTATTTAATGATTTAATGAAACTACAAGTAAGTCACAGATCTTACTTGGTTTAAAAAAAAAAAAAAGAGTGAGGTAAGGGGAATAGAAGGTAAAAGAAAAAATGATAAAAAGATTTCACATGAATGGATAGTCCAGTGGAGGGTAAAAAATCCAAGATATATATATATATATATATATATATATATATATATATATAGATAGATATTGTAATGATTTTGGTAGACACTGAATAGATAAAAACTGGGCCAAAACAATAGTGTTAGGGTGAAAGGAAATAAATTTAGAAAAGGAAAGAACAAAAGAGAAAATAAAAATATTGATGCGAATAGAAAACCCCCTCCTCCATATCAAATGTAAAGCCACAGTCGACCCCCCCCCTCCGTCTCTCTCTCTCACACACACACACACATGCATACTTAACCGGGACACAATGTTGCCGTCAGCGAGACCCCCACCCGTCCTTTCACTGTTTTCCCTCTCTTTCTCCCACCCCCTTCCCCCCTTTGTAAAACAGACCATGCGAGATGGAGATAGTAGCCGCCGGCATAAAAAGAGCGTTCATTGGCTAAACCCAAAGAAAAAGAGGAAGAAAATATCTAAGCGGGAGAAAAACAAATTGTCTTTTTCGATCGAAACAGCAACGAAATGAGACACAAAATTATCGCTCCGTCATCCCCACGGCAGGACGAAGATTTGTTACTCTCCAGACCCGAGCCAGATGCCTCCATTGTCCTCGCGGGGAGGATTAAAGAGAAATGAACTGAAGGAGGAAATCAAATCTCAAAAATCGACCAAAAACCACAAGGAATCCTCATATAAAATGCTATCCACATGGGAACGATATGAAGATGATGCCCAGCTCACAAAGTTTTCTACGAGAACAGTAACGAAATTTAAGAAAAAATGACACCTGACGATATGTTCGTATTCACAGACTTATTAAAACTGCCATTTTATTTTGTTTTATCTGCAATAAGAACTTCTTTCTAACAACCTATCTCCTGACCAATCTCATTTCCATCCATGGATTTCTCGAAACTCATTCCATGACGATATTCTTAACATTTTTATTTTTGTTTTATTATTATTCTTTTTTAATCATTTATTTTCTCACTATGCTTGTTTGACCCCACCCCGACCCATTGAGGTTCTGCATTGAATTTCAGGATAAATGTCTAATAAAACCCCTTACATATATCATCCACGTGTTGTGTAATTCTTGCTTTGTGTTTGAATCGTTTGAGTAATGTATCATTAGCCAGGTTTCTTGTTATTTAAGGAAAGAAGTTTAGTCTCGGCAGTATTGAATGTGACCATCCATTTTTGTCCCTATTCCACTACAGACTGGAGGTATTCCTCTAGGGTTTCTACCATTGCCATGGATAGGTGTTCATTCGTTTTTTCCTCTCATGTCTGTTATAGAGCATGGTGTCGTCAGAAAGTATACCCATCTCAGAGACAATTTTATCAGGGAAGTCATTTATTACACTCTCCCTTATACCATATTGCTTTGATGTACCGGCATTGAGGACAACCTGGGTACTTCTCTTATTTAAGAAAGATTTAATTATGTTAAGAATTTGTCCAGTAATACCATAGGATCTGATTTTCATAAGACCATCATGCCATACTCTGTCAAAAGCCTTAGATATAATGAAAGCTAATGCCCTAGCCTTCCCAGCTTTATCCAATACTAGCAGGGGTGCCCGGCGTTGCTCGGAGGTGTATGCTGTGCAAAAAAAGCAAAAAAAACAAAAAAAAATCGTTAATTTTTTAAAACTTTGACCCCTATTATGACCCCTTAAAATTTATAGTTTCGGGCTCAAATCACTTTATTAAGTTAGATCCAGGTTCAAGGAACCTATATCTAAAATTTCAAGTGTCTAGACCCAAAATTGTCGGAGGAGTTTGGTAGAGTTCTTAAAGGTCAAATCGTTGAAATTTGACCCCTTAACAGCCAAATTTCTGGCTGACACCCGTCACATCGATTTTCCCAAATCTCAGTACCCGGTATTTCAAATTTCAAGTCTATAGACTAAAAATTGACAGAGTTATTGAGTAGGGAAATGTACACAGACAGACAGACACACAGACAGACAGACAGACACGTTCACTTTTATAGATATATAGATATGGTATATACGTTCAGAGATTACGGTTAGGATATCTGCAGTAGAACAGGCTTGCCTAAACCCATACTATTGGTCGGACAGAAGTTTAGCAACTGCAAAGTGATGGACTAGAGTTTGATTAATAATGGACTCAAATATTTTGGCGAAAGGAGGGAGGAGGTTAATAGGGCAATAATTTAATGGGTCAGTTCTTTCACCAGAAATTGGTTTAATTGGACTTTCACCATCTTACTTGTAGATAAATATTTTTAAACAAGATGAATATCTGGTGCTTCTATATTTAAATCATGAAAAAATATTGAATTTAAAAAAAGAAGAAAAAAAAAAAAAGGTACCTACGTGATTGCCATGTCACAAATAGTAACATATCCAAACATTATGGAAAATCGATAAGGTGGCAAATGATTTATTTGTGGAAAACAGTTCCGATAAAGGTAAAAATACTTCGATATAAAGCCGACATATTGGGTCAAATGACATAAGTAAAGAGGAAATAACTCAGTTGAAACACCATGTATAACAGACAGAATTTATTCAGAAAACAAAAATAAACATAATTTGTGAATTTTTTTTGCCTGGGTGTTTGAAGGTGTGTGTATTGAGGGGGGGGGAAGGGGTAGATCAAAACAACCCTGTTTAAAAAGAAAAAAAAAAAAAAAGTTGGCCGGGTGTTTGTAGGTGTAAAAAAAAAAAAAAAAAAAAAAAAAGTTTTAGTAGGAAGGTAGGCTCGAACTCGAAGCCTTGCCGCGAAGGTGGAAACGAAAGGGAAAAAAACCCAGACACCTAACCATCTCGGCCACAAGGGGAGAGGAAGTGATAAATGCCTGAACATTTATAAAGTGAAACTGACAGGTGCGAGAAAGTTAAGTTGCATGATGTTTGACCTTGAAACATGAGGCGGCTGCAAGCCAGTTTTCGACTTTTTTATATTAAAAAGCGTAACGAAAACGTGGCCGCTCGAAAAATAAAAAGAAACCTCGAAAATAGCACGTAAAAAAGTCGGGCAAATTAAAAATAGACGCGACCCCCGGTCATAGCTCGTAGATATTATGATTTAGGCATTATATAAAAAGTTTTAAGGAGTGAGCCGCCCGAGAAGCCCGTTGAAAAAACCTTGGGGGACATACACACATTTTCGCTTTTATATATATATATATATATATATATATATACACACTAGCGGGGGGGGGGGGAATGTTTGGAGGTGTGTGTGGTTTTAGGTAAATCAAAACATCGGGGCCCGGGTGTTTGTGTCGGGGAGGGGGGAGGGGGAATAAAATTTTTTTTTTTTTTGGTAAGTATGAAGGATCGAACCCAAACCCTTGAGTTGAAGTTGAAAATTAAAGTGTGAAAGAAAAAAAAAAAAAAAAAAAAACCGTGCGACGTTAACCACTGGGCCACCTCGAAATAATAACGGAACATGATTGAATTTATTTAAGTATTAAGAATTGGCAGGTGCCCGTACTTACTGACTTAAGGAGGTCAGCTGACTGTGGGGAATTATTTTTATTTACTGCGGGGCAGGATTTTTTTTTTTTTTTTATTTCCCCAAAACCAGCTCCCCATAAAAAGAGGATTGTCCAAATTGAATAGCAATTGTCTGATATAAGGAGAAACTCCATTGATCAAAGCTGATTGCTTTCGGACGTTTCCAGCGATTGCGACCGGAAAAATGCCGCCAGAATTAATTTTGCTTTTATTATACGAAAAAGGTTAATGCACATGCGTCGATTGAAAAATGTTGAATATTAACCTTTTCAAAGTCGAGCAAATAGACAGGCGACCCCGTTGTTAACTCGTATATATTATGATTTAGACGTGATATAAAATGTTTTAAGGAATGAGCCGACCGAGAAGTCCAGCAAAAAAAAGCGTTTTACAGACATACACAAAAAGCGAACATACATTTTCGCTTTTATATTTATAGATAGATAACTGAGTTTTGGCATTATATTTGAGAAATCTAAAACTAAATTACCTCCCTTGTTAACTCTCCAATTTGAATCTGAAGATTTTGAAACCAAAATCATTGGATTTTACAAATGTCATTTCGTGATTAATTTTGTACCTTATCGTTTTCCATAATTTCTGGATATGTTACTATTTGCGATCTGACAATTATATGAGTACCATTTGTTTTTCTTAGAATTCAATTTTTTCCGTTATTTAAATATAGAAGCACTGCATATCTTAAGATGTCTATTTTATTTGAAAATTAAAACTAAGTATAAATAATGGTAACAATCGTGACTCATCGGGTCAAGCTCGTTATCATTCGATTTTACATATTAGCATGCATTTGAGAGATTGGAAAGACAAAAACTTCATAAATGGGTGCCTCACGATTTGCAAAAGAAACGCTGTTATGAAGGGTTATCTTCTTTTACGCAACAAGAATGAGCCGTTTCGACCAGATTGTGACTTGCGATGAAAAGTGGGTTTTTTACGACAACCGGTGATGCTCATCTCAGTGGTTAGACACCAACGAAGTTCTACGACTCTTGTTACACCAAACGAGAGTTATGCTGACTGATTGGTGGTCTGCAACAGTTCTAATCCATTAGTCTTCTGAATGCGGGTGAAACCATCATGGCGGAAAAGTACTGGCAACAAATGGATGAAATGCATCAGAAACTTAAACATCCACGAGTCATCAAAAAGGCCCAATTCTCCTCCACGCAATCCCCAACCGCACATTGCTAAACTGACCCTGCAGAAGTTGAACAAATTGAGCTACGAAATAGCCTCATCCACCATACTCTTCAGCCCTCTCACCCACAGACTATCACTTTTTCAAGCATTTCGACAACTTTTTGTGTGAGAAATGCTTCAAAACCCTAAGCGACATCAAAAACGCCTTCAACGCCACCAGAACGCAAGATTTTTATGTTACTGGCATAAATACACTTGCTTTGCGTTGGCAAAAAGTGTGTTGATTCTGCGAGAACTTATCGTGCGATTTGCTAATAGTGAATGAAAATTTTTTGAAGATACTTACGGTAGCGACAATCGTTCTTGACGTTTCGCAGCCGCCATAAAGAAGGAGTAAAGCATGCAAACGCCCTGGGAGAGCATCGTGATCTCGAGATCGTATTTAGTCTGGAGAAAAAAAAAAAAAAAAAAAAAAAAAAATTGCAATAAAATCATTTTGACCATTTTTAAATCGCATAATTACTTTCATTTTTTTCCCCTGCTTTTTTAAAAGGATGCAAATTATTTTTTGGTTAGCAATAAAAATTTCTTGTTCAAATTTTGAAGCAAACAAATTGGAAAATCCAAGCCAGAAGATCAAGAAGGTATATTTTTAGTTTCATGTACAGCCCAAAAGAGACTTGATATTTAAAAAAAATTTTTTTTTTTTTTTATACATTGTGTCATCAGTGATTGGGAGATCCTGTTTATTAAAAAGGAGAAAGTGATAACATACTAAAAAGGGGCTCCTTCAGTCTTTAATAGACTATGAATATCCACGAAGGGGTGCCTGCGCGTGAAATTTGTGGCAGAAGGTGTGCAATCTCCAACCACACCTCTCCTGAGTCGACATTGTTAAATACCAATGGCAAGTGAAGTGTATGTACAGGACGACTGGAAACAAATGCCGAGATAAGCGGAGAGCACATACAATGCATAGAATTCCCAAATGGTCATCCATCTGGTATTAACCAGGCTCAACGTTGCTTAACTTCCGTGTGTCAACGCGATTATGCCGTATATAAAATACTACGAACATTAAATTAACGTATCTATTTATTTATTGTTCATAGTAGGTTATCATTAAGGCTATGACAACAGCATATTCTTTTTCATTGTTTTGACTCGAGTATATATCCGACAGACACAACCGAGAACCACATTACTTTATATAAGGAAAAAAAACAAAAAAAAACAAAGATATCAATGCATATATACCTGAGAATCAAAACAAGAAAAAGAATATGCTGTTGTCATAGGCCTAGTTATCACCTATCCTCCTTTTTAATAAATAGGATCTCCGGATCAAATAATTTATAATTGGGAAACCGTGACACACATGTACATACGTTAAAGGTACTAGTTTTAATATATAGTTTATTTTTATTACTTTTAATTAAAAAAAAACAAAACAAAAAAAGAAAACAGAGCATGCGGGGTCCCCTCCACGAGTAAATAAATCCGTTCTGGCAAAAGTCTTTAATTTTTTTTTCCGCTGTTATGTTCTCAGCAAGGCAGAGTTTGTGAGATCTTACCGCTACAAGCTGGTACTATTTTCAGTTAAAAAATTATAATGAAAATAATTATAATTAAATCAATAATATATTATAATAATTGAATCAAATGTTTAAACCTTGCTAACAACAAAAACTGATTTTTTTTTCAGGTCTCATTTGACAATTATTCTAAAAACTTAGTTTTAATAATATTAATATTGTAATCATTCATTTTTGTTACCTGAAAATAGTCAAGAAACTCCTTCAAGGTCATATCACCTTCAACTTCAAATCTGTCCCAAAGGGAGAATTCTACATCGTAATACTGAAAAGAAAGACACAGTATATGGATATATATATATATATATATATAAAAAAAAAATAAACATTAAATACATAAGTTGAAAAAAAACAAAAAAAAACATTAAATACATAAGTTGAAAAAAAAAAAAAAACTCAAAATAAAATTTGTTTTTAAAAGTAAATTAGTTTTAGAAGAGATTTAGTTTTAATCAGAAATAAAAAATTTAGGATAAAGAATTTACGTGAATAGAATGTAGTAAATTAATTAAAGTTAAAAATACGCCCCCCCCCAAATCTTACTTTTTTAATACCACTTGGACAAAAGTGGTAGCAGGCAGGCTTGAACCCGTACCACGAAGGTGAAAGAGAATGTGTGAAAAAAAAAAAAAAAAAAAAAAAAAAAATGATGTCTTTGCCGTTGCGTCCATCATCAAGCCGGAAGTGACAAAGTTTTAAATTAAGGCTAGTCAATTGAAAAGAGGGGATGACTTCTAAAAATATCGGCAAAAAAGTGACCCCCTCCTTGTAGAAAAGTGCCCAGTTGAGGGTGAAGGAATTAATGTTTTTAGTCAATTTTTCAATATTTGTCGTCCGAAGGGTCGAGCTTCAAAGTGATATCTATCTCGTGAAAATCCGTCGCCTCTGTCGAAAGTTTTAGGCAGACATACAAACATACATATATTTAAACAGGCAGGTGTAATTTATATTATAGATAACATTAAAAATATCCAGAAAAAGTTTTATGATGTACATACACGTCATGGAACAAAGATGACATTCCAAAAATCATATAAATTGATCACATAAAATACTTAATGAATGATCGCATTTTCAATTCATTTTTTTTATTATTATCATCGCAAAAGGAAAAAAAAACATTTGTCTTTCAATTCCTTCCTTTAACTTTCTTTTCAAGCATAAAACCTAAACTTTTTTAATACTCAAATTTTAACCAAACTTATTATGCATAAAAGCTATCCCAAACGTTAAATATTCCTAACCGTCTTTTTTTTTTTTTGTTTGGAGTTTAGCACATAACAAAACCCACGATCCTTAGTATCGCCTGCGTTGAAGATTGCACCTTCAACCAGCTGAAGACTATCACAACCGATTATTACTTCACAATTTTATCTGCTGCACCATCAATCATTGCAGTTGAAAGGTCAAAGGTTACATCAACCAAAACAATGCTACGTTAAAGTGCTTTCTAAAATCTTGCAAGTTTGAATTTAGAATTATCTTCCTTGTTCTTTCAGACCGTTTTCAAGATGGTGTCGCGAGATCGTTGTTTAAAACAAAAATTACTTCCATCAATTTACATGATTTTTGGTGCACGATATTTTCTTTTTGTCATGGGTACGTATTTCATATACAGTTTTCTTTTTGCATTTTTGCGGAGGGTAAGGGAAGGGTTCTGAACAGGAAACAATATTTTTTCAGAACGGAAAAACAACGTGGGTATCGATAAACCAATTTTTGATGACATTTTAGTTGGAAGATTTGGAGTTATTACCATAACATCCAAGATTTTTAACTAAAAATGAAAAAAAAAAAAAAATAAAAAATGTTCAAACCTTGTGTTTCGGAGCCAAAATCGGTTCTGAGAAGGCAAAGAATGGAAGAGCCAAGTTTACGAAGGCGTTTTTGTAGGATTCACTCTTTTTGTGACCTTGAACCAACTGTGATAACGAAAAAGAAAATATTTTTATGAGTTTCTGATTTAGTTTTCACATGAAAATATGGAATTAAAGTTTCATAAGATAGATTTTAATTTCTATAGATAAAGAGAGAAAAAAAAAAAAAGGAAACAAGAAAAACAGAACAAAAATATCAAAGTTTTTTTTCTCCTGATAAAACAAAGCTAATTGAAACTAATGTTTATCTTAGCCCCCCCCCCACTCCCACCCCAGAAACAGATTTTGACGTATGAAATGCAATTACGTACGTTAACTTTGAACGTTGAGTCATCCAATCAAATTCTACCCAATTTCCACCACTAACCATCACTACGCAGTTTTCCCAGTGACCACAATACACTAATTAACCCTTATCCTTGAGTGGCCTTCAGACCTTGATAAGTTGTCTTCTTTGGAGGGGGGGGGGGTACTTTGTTAGAAAATTTTCTTGATTTAGTTATTCCTAATACTTTTTATTTTATAGAAAAGAATCTTTTGTAGCAGAAAAACCTTCCGTATTTTTTTTGGACGAAGGCAAAGACCAACAAGTTATTGCATTCAAAAACGAATTACATCCAATTATAATTACAAATACAATAAACGGTAATACTTATGTCGGTTTGAAGATTGGCAGTTTCCAAAACGGTTGTTCTGGAGAACCTTCTTTTTTGTTGAAGAAAATTAGGTAACAGAGGTGAGGAGTGTTTTCATTCCTTTCAGTAAATTCTTTTTGAGCTCTTCTTGTCCAAGGTTCTTTTTGTTAGTGTTTAGATTTATATATATATATATATATATATATATTTTATTTTTTTATTACCGTTTTATCTGTTTGCGAGAGTTGAGCGTACTAAACAACGCGAAGACCCCCAGACACCCTCTCTATGGCTACTTGGAGGTGGCTAGACGACTTGTGTCCCGGCGAAGCTTTGCCACAGTGGAGGAACTACCGGACACTCCTACATCCTCTTACCGGCTGCAGATGTGGAGAGAGGTAGACCCTCAGTCTACAATATAGCACTGCCAGAGCCCA
The DNA here is from genome assembly GCF_053919585.1 of Euprymna scolopes. Lineage (NCBI taxonomy): Eukaryota > Metazoa > Mollusca > Cephalopoda > Sepiida > Sepiolidae > Euprymna > Euprymna scolopes. Next base: position 69,269,617 of record NC_136521.1, on the reverse strand, counting down.
GTGAAACCTTACCACCTGGCACACACCTGTCCCGTTCGGAGTGGGTCACTCTGAATAGGGCAAGGGCAAAAGTTGCAAAAACTGGTGAAAACCTCCTCATATGGGGTTACTCTACAACTGCTGAATGCCCCTGTGGTGCCAAAGTTCAGACCATCGAGCACATTTTAACATCTTGCCCACTGGGGCCCAACTGCACGGACGAAGACCTCAGTGTTGGTAATGAAACCGCACGCCGCTGGTTGAAGAGATGGAGCGACAAGATATGATGATCTGTTCGGTTACATATGTTTTGGATGTTGAACCATGTTTATGATCCAACAGACTCGTCAGACCTTACAGAAATGGTTGTTAGTATTTGGAAGAAGTGTTTTAGAAGAAATACGAAAAAAGGCGGGGGGGGGGGATAAGAGATAATAAGGGGAAGGGAGACGGGTATTGACAATATTTAAGTTTTGAAGGTTAAAATACATTAGATTGTAGTGTGTGTATGGGGGTAGCAGATTCAGGTAGGCGTGGGTGGAGATAGATGGATATAGGGAGGAGGAGGGGGAGAGAGGATGATAAAGAAACTCTACTAGTCAAATGCTGATTGATTGCAAAAAATATAACATTCGCAGGAGAAGCTATCACGCAATAACCTTCGCACAATTATTCAAAGAAATACCTGCCCTTCAAATAATAGAGTATTTAAAAAAAATAGAATATTTCCAACACATGAAACAAAAACTAACAGAAATTGGTCGCACAGCAATAACATTAAACAAACTATTACCGACTAAAACTTTCCCCCGACAAACTAATCACTTTCAGATTGTACGAACTATACACATAAACCATATCTGGCATAAGATGACCCACTGCGGTTGATTTGCCGTAAAACCAAACGGCTCCTCCTCTAACCCTGAGGAGGGGAGCATGGGTAGCATCACGCAAACACACACACACACACGTTCTTTGATCAGATAAATATTTCTCAACAACTAATCACCTTACCTCAAATCCTTTCTTGGTCACACGAGTAAAATTTTTGGGGTCAAACATTTGACCTCCGTAACTTTGTGCATTTAGCAATTATGTCATCCTCTCGGTCAAACAAAAACAGAGAATAAGGAAGATGGAGTATATAAATATTAGGTTCTTATTCAGAATTCAACCGAAATAATACAGAAAAATCTTTGACGTACGCATCTACCATGGAATGACACATTAGAACCCGGTAAACTTGTATCTACACTCAACGTCAAAAGTATGGCCAATTCACACGTTGTAGCACTTACTTTGCAGAGTTCCAAACAGACGAGACCGACAATAAGAGAAGTGGTTGTAGCAATAGCAGGAATAATTTTGCCAGCAATTAATTTGCTCTGAAAAATAAAATAAATAAAGTAAATACAATTAATTTGCTCTGAACAAAAAAAAAATAAAATAAAATAAATAAAAACAAATAAATAAAATTAATTTGCTCTGGAAAATAAAAAAAATTGAGCAACCTATATCAACAAGATTAAAAGACAAAAATAAGGAAAGTGAAAGTCATGCGTCTGCCAAAAGTAAACCCAAGATTAAATCATTTATTGTAAAATTATTTGTATTGTCTTGTACAAAAGAGACAAGCTATAAAAGTTGCCATTCATCCTTTAAAAAAGAATGAAAAAAAAAAATGGAGACATTCTGTGGAAATCATATGAAAGTTCATTTTTCATATATATATATATATATTTTTTTTAATTTAAACTCCTTTTCATTCAATTCGGGGTCACGTCTATCGTCTTCCTTGAAAAATCTTTCATAAAAACACATTTTAGATTCTCTAACAATTTTTCATAGTAAACATGCAAACATCACACATTTTTTTAAATTTAACTCTTTCACTTCCAAAAAACATTCTGTCACTTTGAATGTAAGGGACTATGATTTGTGATTATGCTTAGCAACGGATTGTGAAGAGTTTAATAGCAAGAGATCAGTTCACATTACATTTAAACTTTTGCAGGTTAGTACTGTCATGAAACAGAGAGGGCATTACAAAGCAGTCCAAAGGAAGAAGGACTTCTGGTATCTAGGATATTCAAGTGAAAGGGTGAGATTCTGTTACTTGTTAGGGATATGTACGTTGAGAGGGCACAAGTGTGAGGAGTTCAGAGCACATTACATAAAAATACTTGTTAAACTGACACAGATGTGACATTGCAGCAGTGAGTCAGAGTTTGAAACTTAGTCAACATTGCAAAACCTATTAAATCATCATCACCACTATATATATTGGGTACAATATAATAATCAACAGAATTGGTTCTATAATAAATACAAAATCAACATAAAAATATATTTAAGTAAACTTTATGACTTGGCAATTAACATGCTGCCTGGCATTGCCAAGTCATAAAGTTTACCTAAATATGATATTTTTATGTTGATTTTGTATTTATTATAGGATGCAATTCTCTATGTATATAAATGCCAGGTACGGCCAACGATGGAGCACTGTTGCCACAATTGGCCAGGAGCTGCTAAAAGCAGCTTATCCTGCCTTGACAGAGTCCAAAACAGACTTCGTAACTTAGTGGGGGATACCCTTTTCTCTTCCCTTACAAAAGAGATGTTGCAAGCCTTCTCTGCTTTATCGTTTCCATGGCAAGTGCTCATCTGGGCTTCAATCTGTGGTCACTCCTCGTCAAACTTTCACGAAAAACACTCGTCTAACCAAAACCACTATCAATAATTTTCCACACTCTTTATCCGTACCTAAACCTAAATGTAGATTCCATGAACAAAGCTTCTTTCTTAGAACTGCACGCCTGTGGAACTGTTCCGTTTGCTGCTTTCCAGCTGACTACAATCTGATTGTCTTCAAGTCCAACATAAACAAGTTCTTGATGAACCGTCCCCCTAAGTAATCCAATTTACAAAATTTCCACTACTTATGTATACCCATTAACCCTTATCCTCGCGCGGCCTACGGGCCTTGATAAGTGGCGACTGCTTTGTAGAAGCAAAAAAAAAAAAAAAAGTTCTGTTGATTATTATATTGTACCCAATATGTAGTGGTGATCTCAAAAGTTAAAAGAAAAAACATGACTTGGGTGCCATTAGCTAGAATCAAAACCAAAACGTTTAACGCTCGAGCAGTATTCACCATCATCTAACCTAAGAACACAGGCATATCAAAGCTTTACAAATTAACAAATGCATGCGTAAAGGATGCACATTAAGTCGACTTCTACCTGCCAAGTTCCAATTTTTATATTTTGACCTATAAGACACTCTTTACCAAATCGTTTTCACTCATCTGAATCCCCTATATATCAAATTTCAAGTCTGTAGACCGAAAATTGACACTAGTTGAGCAGAAAGCATTCCGCACACCCATAGACAAAGTCTCTTTAATCTATCTATATAATTATAAAACTCAAATGACCTTGTAACAGGTGTTGTAACCCAACATCCAGTTTACGACTTCCAGTTGCGCATGCGTACATAATCAACGTGACAATACAACATATTGCTTTACTGTGTACGTTTTCAGCGTCCCAATTGTTTTTTTTTGCGTTTAAATTATCCAAATAAGCAATTAATATTTTCTGCATCTTTTTTTTTTTTTTTTTATACATAGTTCATTTCCGTATTACGGTTTAAGTTATTTTAATGCAATTTTCTTATAAATAAATCTATTTTAACCTGTTGACAACCATAAAAGCATTTTACAACGGCGATTTATCCATCGCCTGCCATGGTTGGTTGGTTGTTTTTGTTTTACGGCATATCAACCCTTTTCAGGTTATTTAATGCCGAATCCAAAGATTCGGAAGAAAAATTTTTTTAATAGAATATATTTGTTGTTTTCAAGTCGGTTTCTATTTAACCCATAGTTGGGACGCTAACAGGTACTACCACTCCGGGTCAGAATGGACTTGGGAGCAATGGCAATTAAGGGTGACTCCACACTCCCCAAAGCCCACAAGCTGGGGCCTCACTACCTGATGTAGTTTAAGGTCATATCCAGGACCAGCGTCTGCCATGAGATTAACAAAACCCCACCATCTCACAAGTCTCTTGCCGCCACCATGGACCACACATCCATCTCATCTGTATGCGTTTCTCTTTCTGCTCCTCGTCACATAATGCATTTGTTTTTCTCCTTTTCTTGTGACAAATTCATGCACACTTGCTAATTTGCATATGTGCTTTAAAGGCGGCTGCTGCTGCTGCTAATACTTTTGCTAGCCAGCTATCTAGTTCCTGCTGATATTTTCACACGCACTCTGTTATACTTGTAATGGCTTTCATCCTAGTCGGATGGAGCTGGCTTCTGGGCATCTCAAACCATCGCAGTTCAGTTTTGACCACTCTTGATTCCAACACCGGAGATCAACCACTACTAGTGGTCCAGGTCTTCAGCTTGTAACGTTGCAGTTACAAACAAAGGAAATTATTAAATAAAAATCCGAGTCAGCATTTTTTTCTTTTTTTTTAACAAAAGCATTTATTACATGTTACTCTCCTGTCTTGACACCAGCTTGCCACATGTCCATCTAACCCAGCTCGCTTTTCTCTTTCTTCTGACTGCATGCCGGCCCATTTTTACATGTTCATTTTCTATGACACACACTTTTCTTCTCCCAATCACTTGGTTTCCTTTTTTTTCTTCTTACGCCAGCTTACGCATATTTCCTAATTTGCATTTCTTTTGGCTACTTCTGTTAATCTCTTCGCAAGCCAGCTATCCTTCGCAGCTGCTGATATTTTCTCCACATGCTTGTATGCATTATGTTATAAGATGCCCACACACACATTTGTGCCAGTCAAGCAGAGAGGGGGAAGAGAGTACCTTGCGAATGAGGAGCATTTAAGTGTTGTTGTTGTTAGAACCAGAGACAATTAAGGTGTGTACTGTGAGGGGGAGTGGTATCACTAGAGCCAGAAACAATTAATGAAGGGCAGAAATCACTAGAGCTAGTAGCAATTCAGTTGGGAAGGGAGGGTCTTCGAGTTGGAAGACTAAGAGAAGGGTTACAAAATCAGTAAAATTATTCTTTGATATAAAACCAGTTACGTAATTTATCGATCATGACCTACAAATCTTATATAGCCCATATCAGAGTTCAAAGTTACAAAAATAAAGTTAGATTCAAAGATTGTGTTCAAACTCCACAGCTATGTAAAAAAAATTTTTTTTTTTTTTTTTTACATATGTATCACCACTTGAGTATAAGGGTTAAGAGTGTACAGTAGTCAGTTAGACAATATAGTAATTGTTAGTAATAGAAATTCAGTAAATTTGTTAACTTAAGTGGAACAGCTCATCAAGAACTTGTTTACGTTGGACGTGAAGAAAATCAGTGGCTTAGTGGGAGATGCCCTTTTCTCTTCCCTGCAACCTCTCTCCCACAGAAGAGACGTTGCAAGCCTATCCTTGTTTTATCGTTATTTCCATGGCAGGTGCTCGTCTGAACTCCAATCTCTGGTCCCCCCCTCGTCAATCTTTCATGAAAAACACCCGTCTAGCTGAATCCACTTCTGCCTGCTTCCCACCTGACTACAACCTGGATGTCTTCAAGTCGAACGTAAACAAATTCCTAATGAACCACCCTCTTAAGTAAACACTTCAAATCTCCACACTAACGTACTGTACTTGCAATAACCCTTATCCCGGAGTGGCTTCCGGGCCTTAATAAGTGGTGACAACCGTGTTAAACAAGAGAACGGAAGACATTTCTACAAATTGGATGGAAGGTTAAAAAGTACCAACCTTATGCTTGTCAGCGGGTGGAATATCATAGTTTTCCGCTCGTAGATTGGAAGCAGCTACAATAAAGTCCATGTGGAAGTTTGTATCATCGTCCTTCTCAAATTCAACAGGGGTCAACTTCAAGTTGCGGAGAGATTCTGGGTCAGGCAGGGAATCCTTCAGTTGTTCAATTTGTTCGTCATCTAGAAATAAAACATGAAAATACAATTCCTAAATCTGAACACACAATTCAAAACGACATCAATATATAAAGTTTTGTTCAACAACACGTCAACCTTCTTTGGTCGTTTAATGCTGTTTACATGATTAACATTTTTGATACTTTTAGAGTTGATTTTCACTGGGTATATTCGAGCAATGTTTTAGTATAGTTTGTTATTTGATGATATTTATCTTTTTAAGAAATTTCACATATACAAGGTACTCATTATTCTTTCAAATAGAGCTTTAAAAGAAACGTAAGTTATCTGGACACTCTACCAAAAGTTGATGGAATATTTCGTCGGAAGTGTAGTAACAAAATCTTCAAATTTGTATGAAAAAAATGTTTAATGTTTTGACAAGGGGATATTCAAGGAAACTGCAACTCTTGGCCTTCGGGTCAAGATCAAAGTGTAGTATCTGTTCTTCAGATTTACGCTTCAATTTCTTGTTCTCTGTTAATGGAGGAGAAATCCTTCACGACTGAGACAATTTTTATTTTTGTTCCCTTTCTCCACATTAAAAAACGACCCTGGTGTCTAACTCTGTCCCGTGGGGAGGCATTGTAAATAGGAACAATCATAATTGGAGAACACCTGTCATAGGACAGGTGTTCTCCAATTATGAGTTTCCTAAGACAGGTAAAATTAATTCTCCAAACAGATGAGTTTCATACTACTTTTATGCCATCTTACATAAATTAAAACAAAAATATTAAACCACATGTCTAGAATCCTTATTCCAATTTTAATCAAAATTGATTCTTGTGATTAAAAAAAGAAAAGTTTAAAATTTCAGAAATTCAAACGTACCTAATTTTGCTTCATTGTTACTGAAAGACTACAAATCAAAGGTCAATGTGACCTAGAGGACCAAACGAAGACTAAGTTGATTTTCAAGATTATTCAGGTACGATATGAACGAATATCAGTTAAATTTATTGCCAACAATTTTTACAATATCAAGACTTTCATATTCCGATGTTTTATCTAATATTTTAAAGTAGACGCCATTTTTTTTTCCTTGTTACATAAGACTCTTGAGGTATACTCCAAACAATACAAAATACACGCTCCCCATGTTAAGAATGGCGACTAGTGAAAACAATAGGGATACATCGGATAATGAAGGTCTTAATATCATTAGAATTACTTGCGGCCAACAAATTTTAACTGATATTCGGACGTACCAGACCAGAATACGCGTAAAACACAACTTTATAATTGTGAGTATTCATTTGATTCTCTTAGCCACATCGACCAAAACCAAATATAATGCAAATCTGAACGTATTAAAAAAAAAAAAAAAGAGGGGGAGGGGGGACTACTATGCTCCCTAAAATAATATAAAGAAACTAAAATTTAGAAAATATTAATTGATGTACAATACCTATTGCTAAAATTTCATAACTTATATACTTGTTTCATGAAACAAAATTAAATGGAGCCTAGATTAGCCACTCGAGGGTTTGTACAGATTTCCAATGTCCGTTCTTAAATCTTTTTGAAGTTTTTCAAGGCCTTCTTCAAACAAAATTCAAGTTTTCAAAACCAAATTTGATATATATATATATATATGATATAATAAACCAAAAAAAAAAAAAAAAAAACAATTGACAACAGGAAAAGTCATTTTCATTTATCGCTTTATTTCACGAAGTAGTTTTAAATGTCACCAGTTATTTATATGAAGTTCTAACGCGCAACAAAATTGATCAACTATTTAAAGTTTTTGTTCATTTTGTGTTTAGTGCAAACCATATGCGATTTCAAGGCACTTTCATTTTGATCAAAACAAATGTCTTTTTACATACAAAACAATATGTCTGTCGACAACCATATTTGCATTTGTTGTGTTTGTTTTACTTTTAAATTTTGAATTTCCAATATTGTGGATACATGTGTTATGTCCCTTTAGCATAAAACTACCCAATATTATTACATGGAAAACATCTGGTAGTTTCCTGATAAAGGGACGTAACTCTTGTATCTACAATATTACAATGTAATTTGAGAACAATAGGTTTCGATTTTATTTTCAATATTTAAAAATTATTTTAAGGTATTTTTATTAGTACTTCAAAAAGTAATTCAATATTTATTTTGATTTTATTTTTAATGTTTTGACAAATTTGTATTGGACATAAAGAATACGATTTTCAAGGTCTTTTCAGAACATTTTCCATATTTTCGAAATAACAGAAGTTAGGACTTATCAAGCCTGTATGAACCCTGCGCTCTTAACATCAAGCAGCCGTATTTAAAAATTCATAAGGATCAATGATTAAAACCACATTTTACACTTTGTCTTATATGGAAACCAGATCCACATTTATCTTAAATACTGGATATAAATACATGGTTAAAGTAGATAAAATTTACTTTACAAATATTTCTAACAATGAATCCTGGGCTGGTATAGCAAGTAAAAAAAAAAAAAAAAAAAAAAAAAAAAGTGCTCCTAACCGTAGTTGGCATCGTTCTGCCTTGCTTGTGCCTCTGCATCAGTGACGTCAATCTTCACACCTGATTTTGGGACGAATTCTATTACTTCCACACCTTGTGCCATGTTGGCGATCGCTTGCCTGTCGTGCACCTGTTTAATGCCATACATTTCAGCTCGCAAGTTGGCAGCCGACACGATGTAGTCCAGGTGGACAGGCTGAAAAGCAGAAAAATACAAAAATAGAAACAAGTTTTCATTGAAAAAAAAAAAAAAAAAAAAAAAAAAAAAAATTTGCAAATACAACACAATTTTTAAAACATATCCGCACATAAAAAGGAAATTAAAAGAAATCGTTCTTTTATAAAATGGGTGTGGAAAATTATTGAAGCCCCTTCGATATTGTCGTCTTTTTTTACTACACAAACATAACATAATATTGTGATGGCCTTCAAACACAACCCTTGTTGTTCGTTTCACGGGGTAAAAAAAAAAAAAAAAAAAAAAAAAAGGTGGGGAGGAGGAGGGGGGGGGGCACATTAGCAAGTTGTCCTGATATAGCAAAGTCTTTTTCGAGAAAAATATCGACAGAAAAAAAAAAAAAAAAAGGCAAGAACTCTTCTTTTTCACATTAAATAAATTTGACACTCTGGGCAATGCTACCCTCCACCCTGCAGCATTTATGGTGGAATGAGTACTCGTTTAAGAGAAAATTTTTACTTACATTTTCCAAGTCAAACTCCAAATGATGTGGACAACGTTTTGGTCCAGACCAAAATGGCGCTCCAGAGCTAGTAACCTAAAATGCCAAGAATTAAGCAAAAATAATTACAAAAATGAAAAGACATACTTTCAAGAACAACGAAAAAATACTTCAAGTTCATAAAATTGCCAACGGTGTTAAATAGAATAGATTCGGACTCAGAAGTTAGAAACATCACACGTGGAATGTGAAGAGACTTAAGGACAAAAAGGAAACGAAAGTTGCACGGCCGCCAAAAGTAAACCCAAGATCCATTTTCCACTCTCTTTAAATTATAACGTGGCATTGAGTCAGTAAGAACTTCTGGAGAGTCGAACCGATGATATTTTCTCCATAATTTTCCATTTTTTTTTTTCCCAAGTAAAAACTGATGTGTTTCATTAATCGATCCATTTTGAAAAAATGTTGGTTTCTCTCATTGTTTATAATTATTTTTTTCTTTCTTTTTATTAAAAAAAAAAAAAAAAAAAAAAAAAAAAATCCACAGCATCTCCATCAAATGAAAAACAATTGTTAGATGGAATAGATTCTGACCCCAAAAACAGCAATTCTTCCCTCTTTGTCAAAAACATCACTCGTGGAATATGAGGACTAAAGGACAAAATAAAGAAAGCAAGAGTTATGCAGCTGCTTAAAAAAAAAAAAAAAAAACACACACAAGATATACTTTCTATTCTCCTTAAATCATAACATGGCGTCGAGTTTGTACAAAAGTCTAGAGTCGAACCAGAAATAAATGTCCGATCATATTTTTTGCATTCTCCATTATATCTCGATTGCAAAATAGTCAAGAATTAGAAACTAGATTCATTCATCTTATTAATATTTTTTGATATTTACGTTAAATACTCCTACGTTAAGGTATAGCGGCTCTATCTGAACACATGTAGATTGCTTAGACCAGCAATCACCAACTTTTTGAACTTAAATTGACTAACAATATGAATTCATAAGAAAAAAATTTAATAACCTGAAAACTTAATGAAATGCATGCACTAAAAGTCAAAAACGTGCAATTATTTTGATGAATAAAACAAAAAATTTCAAATTTATTCTAGTACTGCGTGTTTTTAGTGCATTTTTTTTTTTTAAACTTTCACTTGTCTCCGAATTGCAAGTTTTAATTTGAAGAGGCAATAAAAAAAAAAAAAATTCAGCATTTATACGGTATAATCACATTGACACACAGGTTCTTGTCAGATCACCAAAGTTAAGCAACATTGAGCCTGGCCAGTACCAGATGGGTGACCATTTGGGAATGTGAGGCGCTGCATATATGAGATAAAAAATACCAGGTTGGGAAACTGGCACGGTTTAATTCTTCTTTCAAGGGTAGATGGGCCTCTCTTAAGCCATGATAGGCAACTCATATAGTGAGAGCGTCACGATAAAAAATACAATTGAAAGCCTTCGCGAAGCATCAAGTATTTGCAGCCATTAGAAAAAACGTGAAAGATTCCGTGGAATTTGTTCGCATTTCACCTGTGCCTACAGGCATTGGATGAAATAGAAATAGAAATTTTATAAGAAAAATACAAACGGTTATAATCCCATAACCCATTAGTTTTCTCCGTCTTGCTTCAAAAATCTATAAGTTTTCTCCGTCTCTCCTCAAAACACACCCAGTCTTAAATTTAGAGCAAAGTTAGTTTATTAACTAAACAATTTTTAAGAGATAAGAGAGCTCCAATTCTGGGGCAGTTGCCCGTTCTCCTCATCTTATGTCACATCATCTTTCTTTTTTATACCAACATGTTGTTGAACTCCTTAATCGTTAATGACCATGTCTATTGCAGCCCGTTTTAACCAAGATACAACAACAGTAATAAGACGAGTTTAGCAAAACAAATTTTTAACTGACCTGATTGGCAGGAAAGTTGAAGAGCAGTTGCTTAATTTGGTTACCATAATTCTCCTGCCACATATTTCGTGCCCACACGACACAATCTTCAAAGCTTTTCGGTTTGTCTTCAACTAAGGCTTTCTTTACAGATTCAAGAGTTTCCAACTGAAAGAAAAATAAATAAATAAATAAAAATGCATAAAGAAACATTATAATTTGTAAGAGACTTTAATTTTTCAAATACATGAACATTTAACAGTAATAACCTGGCATAATTTGGTGTAAAAGTGTAACATAACTGATCCTTTTATCCCCCACTTCTCACTTCCTCCAGCCCATTCCTCTCTCTGAATACACACAACTATTGTCTGCACAAGTGGAATAACTAAAAAAAAGTGCTTGTTAAGATAGTTAACTGATTTTTCTTAATATGTGGTTTTAAGCAAAAACAAAAGTACTTTCTTATAGTGATATATCCCAAAATTATGAAAATTTAACAGGGCTCATGAAAATGCCACGTAATGAGAAATGTTTTGATAAATCTGATATTTTACTGGATCGTGCAAAAACAATTAGTTCTTTAAACAGAAAAACCAACGACATGCAAGCAAATATGAATTTAACATTTCTGTGAAAATAGGATCCATTATATTTCAAATATAGAACTGACCTGAATGAGAAATTAATAAGTCCTAATACTTAAAGCAATATTGTGCTACATAGTTCAATAAAAATAACAAAGTCACACTGTAATAGTCTTTAATTTACTACTTCAGTCCAGCACCTCTTTACAGACAGGGTTTAAAAAATGTTATGGAAAAAAAAAAAAAAAAAAAAAAAAAAAAGACTACGGTAGGTCGGCGCGAACGTGAAAATATAATGTGAATTGTCCAGCACGCTAACCACTACGCCACAGAGCACTGCAGCTTAGTTTAGTGATTTTAAATAACTTCACATGAAAGAACTACGAAGCCAAACCGGTGTTCTCTTCTCAACTGTTCCTTGTGAACGATCCCCAAACGGTGTTAAGTGGTGGCAGGGGGAGGAGGAATTTATTAGAGAGAAAATATTTTACCACTTCCATTGATCTTAACCGATTTTGGCCGTGACTTCTCAGCAGAAAAAGTATAGAAATCTAAGATTATCGAGGAATTTGAGAAATAATAAGCCTATAACACACCTCAGATATTGTTCTGCCGTTTGTGCATATTATATTTGCATGAAATATCTTGATTTTTAATCCTATTAAGGTCAAAATCCGACGGGAAAAAATGAGTTCATTTTATTTATATAGAGATTAGACTAGTGATAGAATAATTCCTATATGTTTCCTCCTTGATTCAGATACAATTATTGATTCTACTCTAAATTTCGGATTTGGATTCTAATTAAATTTCTAAATATAGAGCTGTTTTTTTTTTTTTTTGGCGTGTGTGTGTGGGGTTGGGGGGGGGGTCTCAGATTACCACAAAACTTATGTAAAATGTATACACAATTTTTCACAAACGAAAAAAAAAAATACTTTTGTGGGTGTGATTTATAGATTTTAGTTTTTCCCAGATACTTTAAAATCAATAAATATTTATCATTTCATCATTAATATAAGCCATGAAAAATTAAGTTTTAAACAAAAAGAAATAAAAACGATAAAATCAATTGTTTTAGGCATTGGAAAGCAGGAACGATATTTTCCGATTACGATACCCCCCCCAATTTTTTTTTTTTTTTTTTTTTAGATTCCCAATTCTGATTAATCGTCCCAACACTAAATTATACCACATTATGTACTTTCCGTATTGTCTCGTCACAAAATTGATTAGAAAGGACATACTTACAGGTTGATTACCTCCCAACTTCATAATCCTCTCCATGAATTTCGGGTCCGAAATATACTGAGCTGCATTTTCCATGGGTTGTTTAAAGAACCCTTCAAATTGATCTCTTGCCCACTTAAAAAACAAACATTTAGAAAAATAAATTTCAAAAATAAAAAAACAATAAAAATAAACATTTAAAAAAAAAAAAAAAAAATTTCAAAAATAAAATCAAAAATAAACATTAAAAAAAAAAAAAAAAAAAAAAAATATTTATGAAAGGATAAATTTCATTTTAAATGTTAACATTCTTGATGGACAATATAATTCTTTTCTCGTGCTACAGACTCATAATTAAGTTTGGGTGATAAATTACGACAAATATGTAATAAAAAGTCAAAGCAGGACACAAAATGTAAAAGATGTCATAAAAAAAAAAAAAAAAAAAAAAAAAAAAAAAAAAAAAAACTTAAGACACCTTGTTTATAGTACCTATTTACTATGCCTCCCCACGGATCAATGAAAATTTTCTTTGAATCAGATTACATTAAATAACAAGCTGATTGTACCTATTTACTATGCCTCCCCACGGGACAGAGTTAGACACCAGGGTCGTTTTTTTAACGTGGAGAAAAGGTACAAAAATAAAAATTGTCTCAGTCGTGAAGGATTTCTCCTCCACCGAAAGAGAACAAGAAATAGAAGTGCAGCATCTGAAGAACAGATACTACACTTTGATCTTGTCCCGACACCTTGCTTATAGTAGGCAAACCATAAGTTTGCCATTTGCGAAATGAGAGACTATGTGTAGTTCATACAGAAAATTGAGTGGGGGTGGGGTCTCCAAAATGACGTTTACATTTATGGCATATCATGGATTAATCTCCAAATTAACTTTCAGGAGCGGTTCTTGTAGGTCAGATGATGTAGAGTTGGTTTCTATCATGGAATAAACCTGGCCCTAAAAAACGTTAATGACCTTTTAAAAACAGTGTTAAGAGGGGAAGGAAAGTGGATCGAAAAATTGTGGCTAGCTGGCCAGGTTCTGATAGTTTTTTTTCTTTATACATAGGCATCACCACTTATCAAGGCCAAGAGGCCACTCGAGGATAAGGTTAAAGAGGGTACAGTAGAAATCGGACAATATAGTAACCGTTAGTAAAAAATTATGCAGCTTGGTAGAAAAGTAACTTATCTTGCCTTTGGTAACATTTTTTGACAACGCCTTTGAATGTGTAGAATACAAACCCAGATTAAGATATATGGTAGGGAAGAAAAAAAAAAAGGACAAGGAAAGATGGATTTCATGTACGGATAGAGGTAAACACCTTGCCCAAGGGCGTCTAAAAGTTTATTTAACCTACAGAGAGAGACGCTAACATAGGACCACTTCTCAAATTGAGACACTTATCATTGGGTGTATTTTCAGGACCCGTTCATGTAGTGTCAAACGATGCAGAACTGGCTGCCGTCACGAGACCCAAAACTGTAAACGACCTTTTGAAAACAGAGTCAAGATAGGGAGGAAAGTGAACAGAACAGGAAATTCGATTACGACAGAATAACGACCATATAAAAAAAAAATACATATATTTTTGAAACTTGAATAACAACCATATAAAATTTTTTTTTTAAACTTGAAATGAAGGCAGTTTTCAAATTCCAATATAAGCCTGGAAAAGATAACGCGTTACCTGCAGGGTATGTTCTATTGAATTTGGGAAATTCTTCAGCGTACAGATTGGAATGGATTTTTCTGGTGGATCTTGAGATGAGGAATAAGATTCTGTTAAGTGAGGAATCACAACCTGAGGAAAAAAAAAAAAAAAAAAAAAAAAAAAAGAAAAAAAAAAAAAGAAATACAAAATCAGAATGAAAATGAAACGCAGGAACTGGGACAAACATTAAAAAAAAGTTCTTACATATGCAAGATTCCAGAATTTCATACAGCATAATCGCGTTGACACACCAAAGTTAAGCAACATTTAGCTTGGAGTGTACCAGATGGGTGACCATTTTGGGAATTCTAGGCGCTGTATGTGCTCTCCGCTTATCTCGGCATTTGTTTCCAAGTCGTCCTGTACATACACTTCACTTGCTACTGGTATATAACAATGTCGACTCAGGAGAGGTGTGGTTGAAGATTGTGCACCTCCTGCCACAAAAATTTCACGTGCAGGCACCCCTTTGTGGGTATCCATAGTCTGTCAAAGACTGAAGGAGCCCATACAAAAATTTCATGTTAAATAATAGGAACCACGTTTCCAATGGAAGGGTTTTAAAAGGTCAGTAGTCACCTCTGGCCAAAGTTGAGGTGTGTGTGTGTGTGTGGGGGGGGGGGGGGTGATGGTTTTCGGCAAAACCCATCACCCTCTTTCTTAGCTGGCTGAGGTCTAATGAAGTAGGGCGCATGTTTGCATGCTGCCCCCCCACTCCCAAACGGAGGACAGCATGCATCGGGTGGATGATGTAATGAGATGGGCTATCTATCAATCTATCTCGTATCTCGCATGCAAAGTTTCTGTGCTTTGGAATAAACCTTTTATAAACTAAATTGTTTCAGATTGGCACTTACGGCAACATTTACAATTAAACAAAATACAGAACTTTTTGTATGATGCACATATCAGTCACAGGACGAAGATGTCACATTCTAAAAATCACGTAATTTGATCAAGTAGCTTTTTTTTTTTTTTTTTTTTTTTCAAGAAAATCAAATTTTACTGTTTCAACGAGAGTGAAAAAGCATCCAACGAATCAGATAACCCTAATGCACTTGGAAATTGTCGAAACAATCAATGATTACCTCCCCTTATGTTCTTTAATCAAACAATGCTGTCTGTGTCACTTATAGGTAAAAAACAGCAAATTTGTTTTTTGTAAATGAAAAAGCTACTTCAATCTTCGTGATTTTTTGAATATACAATTTCCATTCTATAACAAGTAGGCACAATAGAAAAGTTTCTTCCATCGTTATAAAAAGTGCCAATCTGGATAAGCACCTCTAAATAAATATCGACAAGTTTATCAACAAACAAAAAAATCTAGCCGAAATTTTAACAATCCATATTTAAAAAAGGTATTTTACATTTTTATTTAAATTAAGAATTACGTATATAAAATATGTTTGAAAGACTGGAAAACACATTTTATTTTATTTTTTATAAAATTTATTTGTTTATTCCGATATTTCGATGATATACATCCGTGACAACGAAAATCTTTTTTCGGTACTTGTACAGTTTAGTCAACACATTAAAAAATGAAAATATAAAAAAAAAAAAAAAAAAAAAAAAAAAAAGGTTATATTGTACGTATGTTTTGGACTGAAGATCTCTGAAAAAATTTTTTATTTTTATTTAATTTGATTGAGTAGTTTTTTTTTTTACAGCGGAAAAACACGTTTTTATGAGAGCGCGTTGAAGTCAGTCATTGTGAAATTTGCTGAACACGCCACGGGGAGATAACTCCGTTTAAAGCGCCGATACTCCCTCTCCATCTTTAATTCTAGCTTTTCTTCCTAAAAAATCGAACCTTTTGCTCGGTATCATAACAATTTTTTTTTTTTTTAACACCGAAAAAACTACTTGATGAAATTAAGTGAATTTTTTTTTTTTTTTTGGGAGAACTTCGTTCCATAATGGATACGTGCAACTTTTTTCTTTTTTTTTTTTCCTCGATATTTTCATTTTTTTAATGACTTGACTAAACTGTACAAGTACCCTTTTTTCTTGTCCACATGGTAGAATCCATGTGTAAGACTGTTAGTCAACAAGTCTTATAACGGTATGATTTTCAAAAACAATCAGTAGGATGCTGCGTTGTTTCATTGACAAAGGATGTCAACCACCGAACTATTTGATTAAACAAATTTATTTATTAAAAAAAATATGCGTCATTTTCTAGCCTTCCAAATGTACTTTATATATATAATTCTTAATCTCAAAATATGTTCAACACTAACGCAGGTAACATTTCTATAATTCATTTTTATTTACTTTTTAATTAAGTGTGAGGAAACCACAAGGAGTATCTCAATTCCAATCCACTTTGATGCGTGCGAGAAAAAAAAAAGTTATTTAAAACAGACAAGTGATTAAATGTATAAATTAAAATAATTTACTAACCTGAACATTTCCTTTGGTACCTAAAGTGCCAGATTCCAACAAAGGTTTACGATAATAAACACATCTTCTATCCATGTACATTCCTAGTTAAAATAAAAAAATAAAATAAAAAAATAAATAAATTTTGAAATATATATATATATATATATTTCAGGCAGACACTGTTATATATAAAAAAAAAAAAAAAAAAAAAAAAAAAAAAAAAAAAGCTTCTGTTTAGTGATACTTTTTTTTATTTTTTCGTATTATCTTTCTTGTATATACATCGAATGTATGGATGTAAGGTCCAAGCATTTTTTTTCGTCAAAGTGTCTGGTTTTAACTTTTCGTGAAATCATCTTCACATCCGAAAACTGTGTTAGTCTCAGTAAGGAATTAGGAGAGATTTACTAAATAGTAGTAAATGGGGTGTTAGCAAGGGTCGTGGGGAGAGAAAGGAGGAGGGAGTGAGGAGAGCTTGCTGTTCTAGGGTGAGTGGCAGAGACATGAGTGTGGAAGGAGGAGAAAGTTATGCAAAGCATTTGAGTATATCAGTACTATTCTGAAATGTGACCTGATTTAAGGTAAGTTTTTTGTATTTTTATATATATATAGCTCTAAGACCGATTTTTTTTTTTTTAACGTTCATTTTGTGATGTAGTATTTTGGGGTTGTTGACTAGAATTTTCCCCGACCACACGAACCCCTCTACCGGAGTCAGCAGTCCAACGACCCTCGCTTACACCCCATTTACTGCTATTTAGTAAATTTCCCATAATTCCTACTTTCTTACCGAGACTAACGCACTTTCCTGAACATGTGAAAACGATTTCACGAAAAGTTAAAACCGCAGACACTTTGAGAAAAAAAAATAAAAAATGCTCAGGCTTTACAGCCATACGTTTGATGTATATACAAAAAACGAAAAATAACAGGAAAAATTGAAAAAATAAAAAAGGTATAACTAAACAGAAGCTTTGTTATTTTTAACTGTCTACCCGAATGAAAAATACTGCCTAAATACACGCAATATATATATATATATATATATATATATATATATATATATGTATGTGTGTGTATATATATATATATATATATATATACACACACACACTTTAATAGTATAATATATATACACTTTAAATGCATATATGCAAGAAAGATGTATAAAAAAAAAAAAAAAAAGAAAAAAAAAAGAAAAAAAAAAGAAAAAAAAAAAAAAAAAAAAAGAAAAAAAAAAGAAAAAAAAAAGAAAAAAAAAGGAAAAAAAAAGAAAAAAAAAAAGAAAAAAAAAAAAAACGAAACATGCATGGTCCCTCGTGAGTACAGAGTGAACGAGGCGTAAAAAAAATGACTAAGTTCAGCATTTTCTCAAATAAAATGTGATTTAAATATATTTGTGGTATTTGAATTGTTTACAAATGATAAAATTAAGTCAAGCTAAAATTATGATTTACAAAATTTATTGTTCATAAAACATGGAATACCAGATCAAGTGAATTATTTCCTTATTCCATGGAGTTTAAAAAATTTGGCCTTTTTTCAGAGGAAAAAGGTTAGCAAAAGAATTTGGTGCTTCTTCATTAGAGCGAAATTTAAAATTCGAAACATTAAATTTAAAGTAAAACCAAATTCTGAGGTCGCAGTAATGAACATATCCCAAAATTATGAAAAACGATAAGGTACAAAATTAGTGATGAAAAGTTTTCAATTAACTCCCTTGTTATGATTCGAACTAACTTTTCATTAATAAATTTTCAACCTTATTGTTTTTCATAATTTTTGGATATGTTCATTACTGTGACATGACAAATAGGTACTATTGGTTTTACTTTAAATATGATATTTTGAATTTCGCTAATAATGAAAAAAGAATTTTTTTTATAATATTTCTGGTTAGTGCAAATTTGAAAACTCCAGAGTCCGAAAAAAAAAGAAAAAAAAAAGCATTTTAAAATTTTAAATACAGATTATATATATATATATATATATATATTTTAATTATTCTTTATTTAAATACAGTCATATCTTGCTATGATGTGCAGACCATTTCGATCATAATAGATCTCATCAGATAAGATTTAAAAGTTAAAAAACTGAAAAAGGGTTAAAGACCATTTTCAATTTAAGAGGAGAAAAAATATATTTCGCCATGACTGGCATGAAGCGATATTAACCTTTAAATTGAAAATCGTTTCTAACTCATTTTCATTTTTTGAATTTTTAAATCTTGCCTGATGAGATCAATCATGATTGAAACGGTCTGCACATCGTAGCAAGATATGACTGTATTTACATAAAGAATAATTAAAAAAAATAATAATTTGCTCTCTATGATTGAGCACTATCAACGATCCTTGTTGAAATTCAATTATTCTTAATTTTTGGATATCTTTCTACCTGGAATATATATAAGTAATTTAAAATAATCATTAAAGGTGATGTACCCCCTCCCCAAAAAACAACAACCCTATAAACAGAAATGTGTGATAAAGTGTTATATTTATGAGACCGATCAAAGACATTTTAAAATAATTCTTTTTGTTTTACAAGTTTTTCAGCATTTCCTATAATCAGAATCGTGATGTGATGTCCCTATAATCGGAATCGTGATGCAGCGAAGGTGTTACTCTACATTATTTTTGGTACTTGTACAGTTTAATCAAGACATAAAAAAATGAAAATATCGAAAAAGGTTATATTGTACATATCCGTTATGGAACAAAGTTCTCAAAAAAAAAAAAAAAAAAAAAAAATTTCACTTAATTTCATCAAGTAGTTTTTTTTTTTTTTTTTTTTTACAGCGAAAAAACAATTTGTTATGATACCGAGCAAAAGGTTTGATTTTTAGAAAGAAAAGCTAGTAATAAAGATGGGGAGGGAGTCTCGGCGCTTTACATAGTTATCTCCCCGTGGCGTATTAAAAATTTCTACAATGGCTGACTTCAACGTGGTCTCATAAAAACGTGTTTTCTTTCGCTGTATAAAATAAAAAAAAAAAATCAATAAAAAAAAAAAATCAAATTAAATGAAATTTTTTTCCGGAAATTTTCAAAACGGATACATACAATATAACTTTTTTTTTTTTCTTCGATATTTTCATTTTTTTAATGTCTTTATTAAACTGTACAAGTACCTTATTTTTATATTGAAAATATTTATCAACACATTTTAACTTCATTTCTGCTTTCAAATTCATTAAAATTAGCTTTTCCTGTAAAAAAAAAAAAAAAGAAGCTAAATTTGCCACATAATAACATCTGTGTCATTATGGTCCAATCGATAAAGTGTTCGCTTATGAACTTAACTTTCGCAAGTTCGTGTCCACCACGCGACTTTCTTACAAAATTTTGCTTTCGGCTGATGGCACCCAAGTTCTGTTATTTTTTTTATCTAACCGTATTTTACACCCCCCTCGCTAGTATATATATATATAAAAGGGGAAGGGGACTTACTGGCATCCACGTTATCCAATGCGTTGGTAACGCCATCTAATTGTTCAAAGAAGTCATCCGTGTAGATATTCTCCGTTTCTGGACCAACACGGTTTTCGTGCGAAGTAATTCGAATGTTGGGATTCATTTCTTTCACAGCCGAAGCAGCACACTGAGATTTTAGTTTCTGTAAATAGAAGACGGACATTTAAATTGCAGCAAAGCAAAGGGAAACCTTGAAACCACTAAAAAACACATAGAAGCACAAAAATTAGGAACGTGTGACTTCTGGAAAATCAACAACAGTGTAGTAAATAATGGGCAATCAACAATTCCCCCACTATCCAACAATCATGAGGTTGTTTGCTCAGCAACTGATAAGGCTAACATGCTTGCCAGTCGGTTTGCCTCAAACTCTACACTGGACCCTTCCAACCACCCCCTGCCTGACTTTCCTTTGCAGACAGACGCCACGCTACATGATTTAAAAAATCACCCCTGCTCAGGTGCATGCTATCATAAAAAACCTTGACACTTCAAAAGCATGTGGACCCAATCTCATCCCAGCTGTGCTATTTAAAAGTGCTCAGCTGAAGTAGCTCCAGTTCTCTCCAACAAATGCCTTAATGAATCTTGCTTTCCGGACTGTTGGAAAACTGCTTCTGTGGTACCAGTATTCAAAAATTCTGGTGAAAGAACTGACCCATCTTAATTATCGCCCCATTAGCCTCCTCCCACTTTTCGCCAAAATATTTGAGACTTTAATTCACCATGCTCTAGTCCATCACCTTAGAGATGCTAAACTTCTGACTGACAAACAATATGGATTTAGACAAGCCCGTTCCACAGCAGACATCCTCACTGTAATCTCTGAACGTATATACCATTCACTGGACAAAGCGGGGGAGGGCAGAGCGGTAGCTCTAGATATATCTAAGGCTTTTGACAGAGTATGGCATGAGGGTCTCCTCAGGAAAATTAGATCATACGGTATCACTGGTAGAATACTTAACATAATTAAAGCCTTCAGGTTGTCCTCGATGGTCGTACATCTAAACAATATGATATAAATGCAGGAGTTCCTCAGAGGTCTATCCTTGGACCTCTATTGTTCCTAATATTCATTAATGACCTCCCCGACAAAATTGCCTCCGAGATGGGTATATATGCTGATGACACCACACTCTATAACAGGCATGACATGAAAACAAATGAACATATATCTAAAGAAATGGCAAAAACACTAGAGGATGACCTCCAATCTGTAGTGGAATGGAGACATAAATGGATGGTCACATTTAATGCTGCCAAGACTAAACTCGTTTCCTTCAATAATTACAAGAAACCTTCTCTGCCACCAATAGCAATGGCCAATGACTCTTTATCTGAAAGTACATCTTTTAAACTGCTTAGCTTAATGTTCACAGGAAACATGAGTTGGAACAATTACATTGAAAGCGTTGCCAAGGCCGCTGCAAAGGTGGGCTCTTTCTACCATGCTAGAAAACTACTAACACCCAAAAGTATCCTGTACCTCTATAAGGCCACCATTCGCCCATGTATGGAGTATTGCTGTCACATTTGGGCTGGAGCATCTGCTACCAGTCTCTTGCTCCTAGACAAGGTTCAAAAGAGAGTCTCCAACCTTATAGGCCCTGAACTGGCATCTAAGCTTCAGCCTTTGTCCCATCGACGTAATGTTGCATCCCTCTGCCTGTTCTACAAGTATTTTAATGGTGAATGCTCTGGCGAACCGCAGACACTTGTGCCCCCACGACGTAGACACCCTCGACAAACCCGACAGGCAGCTAAATCCCACCCCCACACAGTAGAGATCCCTAGATGTAAAAGATCTTTCTACTCCAGTATTTTCTTCCCCAGAACCGCTAAACTCTGGAATTCCATTCCAGGCCACTGCTTCCCCAACTGTACTGGCATGCAGAAGTTCAAGTGTAACGTGAACCGACATCTTGCTGCCCAAATCCCAATATAGTACTCAGATAGTAGCCCCCTACACCAAAGTAGCAATGTGCCTTGTTTGGGGTGAAAATGTAATAGAGAAAAAAAAAGAGAAAAAAGAAAAAAAAAAAAATATATATATATATATATATATGTGTGTGTGTGTGTGTTATATTTAGGCTTTCATTGAGAGAGTTTTATTATAAGTGATGCTTAGAAGGAGTCTTATTAGAGTGTTTGTCGTTGAGAGAGTTTCTCACTGACTTACTAACTAACTAACTCTCACTTCCTATATTGAGAAATCCATGCATGTCCGGCCGCGTGACCAAACTCACGTGTCACCAACATGCGCGACTTGCACGTTTCCGACATTCTGATTTCCCAATAACCTATTTTTTCTTTTGTTGTTTTTACAAAGGAATTCAACCTGCATATCTAATTCATTTAACCCATATTTTATTATCCACATTCTTTTAACAATGAATAGTTTATTATTTATTTCATCAGAATTAACAATTTACTGGACATTCCATTTAACCTATTGTTCTTTAAAACTTATATCCAAGGTTCGATTTCTGCTTTTTCTCATTTTATTTTCATTTTAAGTAATCTCTCTATTTTTATACTTACATGAAAAGGGGACAGCCCTTATCATGTAATATCCCTCCCTTCCATATTTCACAAAAACAAATGTATGCATTTTTAAATTTAGTACATTTTTTATTTTTACATCTACACAACCACACGGCTAGAAAGATCAAGCTAAAAAAACAAAACAAAAAAAAAAAATCTTTTAGTCAGCCCTCCACGGCCGACTTCACAATTATTTATTTTTTTATAAGATCAGAACCTTTCTGATCTTCTTGGCATTTACTTTTTGGGTGTAGGGTCTTTACCTATGATTCACATCAGCTACTTTCCAGCCACCCATATGCCGCAGACTAGAGGTTTCCACCTCCCTCGAAATGGACGACTCTGTTCGTCCCAAAAGTGTCCTGATCAACTCTTTCCGCATGGTTAGTCTTATCAAGTATGGCTTTGTTTTTTATTCTATAACTATCTTATATGGGACATACCAAAGCTCATATACTTAAATCTTTGTGGTTGGCTTCAGAAATTTAAGATATACCTTTTTTCTCTCATACGGATTCACTCGGATTTCCTTGCTTGGATTCTTGAAACTTCGACGAGGATTTAGAAATATCACCCCTAACTAACACCTTTTTTTTTTTTAATTCATCACTCGCCTGAAGTGACCCTCATCACTTAGGGAAGTCGAAAACGTTTGTGACTATAGCAAATTTCTTTTTACACTGGAACCAAATGTTCGGACATGCAAGAGAAACAAACAGGAATTATCTCTGCTGCTCAATGGAACATGCACATAATGTGTCAGTTTGGAATACTAAATACAGAATTAAATAATCTTTAGCTATGCAAGAAGAATATCTTAAGATATGTCGCAATTTATTAATTTTCAAATCTTCAGTTCAAGTAAAAAATAGTTATTGCAACCCAATAATGTCATGGGTATATCTGGTTTTTGAATATAACCGTTTTAGAGAGAAAAAAAAAACACACACACAAACACATACCTGAACATCCCAAGGTCGGAAGAGGAACTGTCGATTTAAATTAGATTTCTCAATAAGGTCCATGTCAGTGACGTAGATATGCCCATTGCCACTAGAAAGTCCCATCATAGACCAGTTTTTCAGCATCTCACAGCCAATAGCACCGGCACCAACCTGGAAATTTAGAAATTGTCTATATCAAGTCAGTATACAGTACAGGTTCCCAATACTGGAGTCATGAGAATGGCAAGCAATTTTTCTAGAGTTGTCAATCGATAGCACTAATTATCGTGGAATTTTCCACGATGCCCCTCCAAGGGAGTGGGTATGCAGACGTTATTGTGTGAAAAAATATTTAGAGTTGGTGATTATAAACAAAGTTTGGTTTAGATTTTTTTTTTCTTTTGGAAGATTTTGCCATCTTTTAGAAATGAGTTTGTAAATTTTCGTTCTTCAATATTGTAAGCAAAATTCGAAAATTGAAATATTGAATTTAAACTGAAAACAAATGGTATCTACTGAATTGTTATGTCACAGTAATGAACATATCCAAAAATTATGAAAAATGATAATGTAGAAAATTAAAATAATTTTCAAAAACAATCAGCAAAAATTAAGTTTCGCAAAAAAAAAAAAAAAAAAAAAAAAAAAAAAAAGTTTTAATTGTAACAAAATAAAGGTAAATATTTTCTGAAAACTAAAAATCTTTGAGCAATTTAGCAAAACATAATTTTCGCTAATTGTCTTGGAAAAATCGATTGCCTGCTCTAGTCAGGGACCCATCTTGGTGTTGAGCAAAAAGCACAATTCTTTTTCAATTACAAAAGAGGAGCTGGGAATCTTACCAAAAAGTATTTCAGGTCACCAATAATTTTTTGGAACTTGTCACCAAACAGCATGATCTGTCCATCGTAACGGCAGTTTTTCTGAAAACAAAATAATCCGCAAGTGTTTTATTAGTGTTAAAAAAAAAAAAAAAAAGTTTGGCAAGTTACAAATATACAAGATTGGTAGATAGTGCAGAGCAGACAGAGGAGAGCATGGTAAAGAGAAAAAAAAATTTTTTTAAAGTGGGTTGTTTTTACAGCATATCAACTATTAAAATTTGTCTACATCATTTTTTTTTTTTTTATTTACAAAGGAGTCACCACTTATCAAGGCCGTATTCTAATCAGATTATTAAAGCATCCTCATCTTCAACAATATTTTATACAATGTTTTGGTCGATGTAATCTCCAACCTTCTTCACATATATCTTGAACTCTTGGAAACTTTCTGTCAAACTCTGGAATCTGCACAGAATTTCAAAACGAATCCTTTTTTTAATCCACGAGGTTAGCATGCCCTCATTCAGTCAGCCATGACTGGATAGAAATTATAAGTAACTCACAATTGTTTTTTTAGCGTTGGCCGTGCTGAGGATGTAAACTCCAACCCCCAGAATGAATTTTACCAAGTACTTTATCCGTTGTGCCAAGAAACAATATTTTTTTAGTTAATTATTTTCACTAACTTTTTGGAAAAGCTAAGAACCAAGCTAAGGATTAAATAATAGTAGTTTCATAACTAATCGAGAAGAAAATTCTAGAAATAACATTAGTCTTTCTGTGTTGTTAAAATCATTTTGGACTTCTCCTGGCCACTGAACTCTGGCAACATTAGTTCAGGAAAGGTGCTTCACTATTCACGAAAGAATTCCCAAATATCAACCTTATATAAGAGTATCCACTTCTGAGACTGGACAGAGCTTACAACAAATTTTGTGCTATTTTGTATAACTAAAACATTGTCTGGAAACAGCTGCAAACTGGAATACCATTGTTTGGAATACTATTTGAAAATAACTTGAATCGTTGAATGTTAGAACGATACAAAATTATGGTGTATTCAAGTAAACAAGTTCCAAAAATTCAACATCAAATATCGCGTACATGTTTCAGAGACAACTTAAAACAGTGAATTGCAACCCCCGTCGTTTAACCCCTGGTAGATATTAGACATGGTATATTAGTGCAAATCCGAAATGGAGACAGTCTTAAAAGCAGATATTCACAGTTAACAGTGTCCATATTTTAAAAAAAAAAATTTCCAAAGCCGTTTCTCCAGACAACTGATCTAAAAGGATTGTTTTCCAAAGTTTCTGATTTTTTTATGCTTTGAATAAATTTGTTTCTTGTTTTGGTGATGTATTTTGTTCAAGAACATTCAAAATATACTCGTAAAACTTAACAAATGGAGAAACAGTTAAGATTTTCTGTAAAATATGGACAACAGTTGCTGGAACCCAATTTTTTTGTTTTGTTTGTTTACTAGCGTTGGCTGGTTGTAAAATACGGTTAAATAGATTTTGATTCGTGGAGATTTCATGTATATTATAGAGAGAGGGGGGAAAAAAAAAAAAAAAAAAAAAAAAAGACTTGGGTACCTCAGCCAAATTTGTAATCATAAAATGAAGATGGACAAATAATAGCAAGGATAAAAACATAAAAATGTAGCTGACTATTTTTCCAATGTGATTGTTTGGCAGTTTATAGAAATTTGTTGAATGCTGCCTCAGTCTAGAAAGGTTTGTGTTTACAGTCTGTAAAGTTGAGAATCGTAAAAGGTAGGTTGGTTGTTTTACGGCATATCAACCCTTTTTGGGTTATTTAATGCCGAATCCAAAGATTTTGAAGAAAAATTTTTTTAATAGAATATATTTGTTGTTTTCACGTTGGTTTCTATTCAACCCATAGTTGGGACCCTAACAGGTACTACCACTCCGGGTCAGAGTGGACCTGGGAGCAATGGTAATTAAAGGGTGGCTCCACACTCCCCAAAGCCCGCAAGCTGGGGCCTCACCACTGGATATAGTTTAAGGTCATATCTAGGACCTCCATTGAGGGACTTTTACCCTCTGCAGGGGGTAGGGGGGGGGGGTAGGGCAGTCGGCGTATTCTAATGCCCCACCGACAGGGCCGTAAAAGGTAGGAGAGAAAAAAAAAATTTTATGAAAAATAAAAGCTCAGGTAAAAACACAAAAATTTTAATTGCTGTAAACAAGTTGAGAATTTTTAATAGATAGGAGAGATGACGTTATTAAAAAAAAAAAAAAAAAAAAAAAATGCCACGAGGAGGGCACAAACTCGTAAAACTGAAGTTTATAAGCAAACATGCTTTCGATTGGACCAATACGCCACCAATGTTATCACGTCGCAAATTTATCCTTTAAAACTGAAAGAACGTACCGACCGTTTACATATGCGTGATTACCAAACTATGACAAAAAATTGTTGAGAATTTTTAATAAACAGGAAATTTCTGTACAGTTGCACAGATGTGATGGCAGCAAAGAATCTTGGCCATGTCGTAGCTCAGCGTTGTCTGCATGCTGGTCTCACGCATGTCTTTTACAATGACATGTATGACGAGAAGAACTCTGAAAAGGTACGTTTAGTTTTGATTTTTGTTCTTACGTCCAGTGCAAAATGATCAAGAACAATTATGAATGCATTTATCATGAAAAAAAAAAAAAAATGTTCTAATAAGAAATTGAAAAATTTATTTTAAATACTTATCTACATCTCTTTACTTTTGAATTAAATTTTTTCCATTAAAGGAGATGGGGGGGAGGGTGACACTCATGAATGGGGGAGTTCAAAATAGACTTTGTACCCTAGTGGGGATGCCTTTTTCTATTCCTTGCAACGTCTTTCCCATAGAAAAGACATTGTGAGCCTGTCTCTGCTTTATCATTATTTTTATCTGACCTCCAATCTATAGTCCCTTCCTGTCCTGACTTTCACAAAGAACACTCTTCTAGCTGAAACCACCATCAATAATTTACCCCACTCTTTATCTGTGCCTAAACCTAAAACTAGGTTACATGAACGAAGCTTCTTTCTTAGAACAGCACGACTGCAGAACTCTGTTCCGTCTGCCTGCTTCCCTCCAGACTACAACTTGGATGTCTTCAAGCCCAATGTTAACAAATTCCTAATGAACCGCCCCCCCCTAATTAAACACTTCATCAAATCTCCACACTAACGTAATATACTTGCAATAACCCTTATCCCTGAGTGGCTTCCGGGCCTTGATAAGTGGTGATCACTAAAAAAAAAAACAAAAAAAAACTGCATGCCTGTGGAACTCTGTTCCATTGTCCTGCTTTCCAACTGACTACAATATGGTTGTCTTCAAGTCCAATCTGGACAAATTCTTGATGAGTCATCCTCTTAAGTAATCCAATTTACCAAATTTCCACTACTAAAGATGACTACATGTTCCCCTTAACCACTGTATACTCGAGTGGCCTCTAGGCCTTGATAAGTGACGACTTCTTTGTAAAAAAATAAAATAAATAAATAAAATAAAATAGAGATGACGTTATTAAAAGAAAAAAAGAAAAAAGAAAAAAAGAAAAGGAAAATGCTGCAAGGAGGGCGCAAACTCGTAAAACCGAAGTTTATAAGCAAACATGCTTTCGATTCGACCAATATGCCACCAATGTTATCATGTCGCAAATTTATCCTTTAAAACTGAAAGAACGTATCGACCGTTTACATATGCGCGATTAACAAACTACGGCAAAATTTTTTTTTTACCTTCCCTTCAAGCAAAACAACAGTTCTACTTGAAATAATTGATGATTTTTTTCTAATTTCTAAATATTATGTGTCCGAGTGATCGCCTTTAGTGGACATACAGACAACTGTCCTTTATATAATAGATAAATGCTCTAGAATTACAAATTAATATCTATTGAGCTTGGACACTGAAGGTTTGGTCATAAAATACAAGTCGAAAAGAAAAATAATTTCCTGGGCTGTTTCAAGCAACACGTAATTCATTCATGGATTTTGTCTAGTGTAAACTAAAAAAAAATTGTTCAACTTACAGGCTGGCAGGATTCTTCAGTGAGTTCGTCCTTGTGGTCATCTTCAGGAAGACATTCCAAAGAATCAAAGTAAAGGAATTGATAGATCGGCATGAACTTGCCGCTGCACGACTAGAAAAAAAAAAAATCATGAGTCAGTTTTTGATGAACACAACATTCTAAAAATTTAAATCTAAATTATTTCGTACAACAAACGTATTCATAAATAATAGTACTTACCTAGAACCCCACTAATTACAGAAAAATCTTTATGATGTACGTACTCGCCATGGAACAAAGTCATATTCCAAAAATCACAAATTGATTTTTCAAATTTTTTTTTTTTATTTAAAGAAAATCAAACATTACGAACGGAATGGGAGAACTGCTGGGTGTCAAATTTTAAATTTTGTCAAAATTCAAGGGGAACAATTCAATTTGACTACGGAGATTTTCTTTGTAATTGCTAAAATTTGATTTAATTAAAAATAAGCACTTGATCAATTTATAAAGATTTTTCTTTCTTTTTTTTTTTATATATCTAGTGTAATTCTAAACTAAGCACCTACATAATAAATGTTCATTAAAAAAAGTATACTTTCTCTCCAAAGAGCATAAGAGAACTTTTGCTTAGGGGATGATTGTTCCATTGCATTAATTTGAATTTTTCATATTTCTTATGCAAATGTAGAATCTTTGTAATTGTTTCTGGTTAAATGAAAATATTGCCAACATTTGTTGAAAAGTTAACTTTTAACCTAAAATCTTTGCTAATAGCCACTTGAGGCACAATATCTCCTGCATATTAAAGCATAGAACAATTTTTTTTTTTTATTGATTTTTTTTTATCTTAAAAAAAAAAAAAAAAAAAAAAATTGCCACAAAAATGACCATTTCTTCTGACTTATCTAAATCTTCTATATGTACAGTTTAATCAAGACATTAAAAAATGAAAATCTTGAAAAAAAGTTATATTGTACGGATCCATTATGGAATGAAGTTAAAAAAAAAAAATTCACTTAATTTGGTAGAGTATTTTTTTTTTTTTACAGCAGAAAAACATTTTATGACATCGAGCTGAAGGTAGTCATGCTTGAATTTTTTCAGTACGAAGGGGGGGGGGACACACACGAAGAGATAACTCGGTCTAAAGCGCCGACAGCCCCTCCTCCCCTATGTTAAATAATAGCTGCTCTTCCTTCCTCGTGGTCTAAAAATCAAAGCATAGCTGTCTTTTGCTCGGTGTCAAATTGTTCTTCCGACGTAAAAAAAAAAAAAAAAAAAAAAAAAAAAATCTACTTAATCAAATTAAATCATTTTTTTCCGGAGAACTTCATTCTGTAACGCATACATAAAACTTTTTTTTTTTTTTTTTTTTTTTTTTTTTTTTCAATATTTTCAATTTTTACTGTCTTGATTAAACTGCACAAATACCAATCCTCCAATTGAGCTGATCACAGAATCCAAATGAAGAGATTTAGTAACATTCATCAAGTTCTACAGAAAATTTCCATAAGAAAAATTTCTTGAAAAACATTTGAACTTTTCTCAATGCGTTTTTTTAAGCATTTCCATATTTTGATTCCGCTGTTTTTCCTTATTGGTTTAAGAATTCTAACATCTTTCACGTCGTCCAGGATTTAAAAATTTTTACTTTTCAGATACAACAAATGTCATAAGAAAAAAAAAGGAATGCAAAACTTAAACAAGGAAAAAATTTCTGGGCTTTCTCATTTCGACCCCTGTGATGATCTAGTCATTTCCTAGAGGCAGTTTTATTGAAATTCATGATCAGTGCTACCTTATATGGCCAGAAGACATTCAGTATTTTATGTGTTCCTCACTGCCAAGAAATAAAATACAATAAAAAGAAAAAAAAAAAAAAAAAAAAAAAAAAAAAAAAAATTTTTTTTAAATTCAAAGTATTTTTGTTTAAAAACCAAATATTCATTGACTGACCTTCATGACTTCTTGAGCTGTAATACCCCCGACGAACGCTTGCATTGGGCAAATATCTCCTCGGGCTTGGTAGGAAAATTCATTTAGAACATTTTCATCCAACTCAATCTTATTAGAGGAACTGTTATTTATTTCCTTGCAAATATTCAAAAATTTCTCTGCATCTTCCTATAAAAAAAAAAATAAGAGTAAACAAAATATTACTAAATAACAATTCGCGTTTGTAAAAAAAAAAAAAAAAAAAAAAAAAGAAAAAAAAAAACATTTGCCATCAGCTGGAATCCAAATAGGTTTCTTATTCATTATTATTTCTTATTATTTGAAAAATTTTATTCAAGCCATTATTTGAAGATGATTTTATAAAAATCAACAGTAAATTCTTTACAGTGCAATGTAGACTATAATGTATTGATTGTGGACAAAGTCAAGCGAGAAGGCATGTGAAGTTTCCTCCCAATGGAAGCCTAACTAGAACAGGCAATCAATCGCTTCGATTGAAAAAAAAAAAAAAAAAAAAAAAAAAAAAAAAAAAAAGAGGCAATTTCACAGATTTCACTGACAATAAAAGTATGAGAGAGTGGAACATTTGATTCTCATTCAATCCCAGACAACGTCGAGTCTCTCTGCTAGTGTGTGTGCATATATATATACATACATACACACACACTAGCGGGGCCATCTGGCATTGCCCGGGTATGGAAAGGTTTTATTGTAAGGGTAACCCAGCCTCCCAAAAATTTTAAATAAAAATGTTTCAATCGAGCGAATACCCATGCTAGCGAAAAAAAAAAAAAAAAAGCTCTAGTTGTCTGGCTCACGACGCACGTATGTTACGGGCCTTCAAAATGTATGCTGAAATTGCGGGGCGTGAAAGACTGCAAAAATATCAAAACGCAAAAACTGACCCCGCCTTGCAAAGAACGACCCAGTTGATGGTGAAAGAATTCATGTTTTGGGCCAATTTTTAGATATTTGTTGTCTGAGAGTACGATCTTTCTAATGATACCGATTTTGTCAATGTTCGTTCCGCATGCCAAAAGTCTTTTGCAGACATACAAACACACACACACACACACACATTTATATAAAAACAATGGAAAAATATATTTACTTTATTTCTTGGTTTAGGAAGTGATGCATTTGTCTTGACATATTCATCAAGAGCCTGGAACGCTAAATGCAATAAGGCAGGACGATCAAACTTTGCAAAGTCAGTGATAAGAAATTCAGCTTCCTCCATCGCTTGTCTCAGTGGTTTCTACAAGAAAGAAAAAAAAAAAAAAAATTCAGTAATATGCAACTAACAGCATATTTAATGGCCGATGAAAATTTTTTATAAAAGAATAACTTGTACAAACGATTTTACTTTGCCAAACTCATAAGTAGGCCTATGACAACAGCATATTCTTTTCCTTGTTTTGATTCTCAAGTATATATATATATATATATATATATATATATATATATATATATATATATTGATATTTTGTATGTTTTTATGTAGAGTAATGTGATCCCCGATTGATTGTTTCTAATGGTGTCAGATATATACTCGAGAGTAAGAACAATGAAAAGAATATGCTGTTATAAGTAATAAAAATAAATTTTGTAAAAAAAATCAAAACCGTTTCTTGTAAAATCAGTTCACCTACTGCTCCAAACATTTTGTCAGACCATGTCTGTCATATTTTTGCTGGTGAATCTGTCCCGTTTGAATGGTCTTGGTAAAATAAAGAAATATATCTAATTTGATTGGCCCGAGGTTTACTTCATTGCAATCTCTCACACATAAGTGATGTCGCTAGTCTCAATCCTTTCTATAAATACTATTATAGTACGTGTTCTTTAGAATTATCTAATCTATTCCCTGCTTTCTTCATTCCCACTCGTTTGACTTTTGATCTGGTGATCTCCATCAATTCGTTGTTTTAATGCCTCGTTGTAAATACAGCTTATTATTCCAGTAGTTTCTTTCCAGAAACTGCAAAGTTATAGAACTCTTCTTCCTCACTGTTTTCTTCCAACCTACAACCATGACCTTTTCAAAACTAAGGTCAATAAGTATCTCTTGTCTTTGCGACAATTATCTTTCATTCTTGTTAGCTCCCAATGTAATGTGGTCGTCACATTATATCATGAACCTGTGAATAATTGCCTTTCAAAGAAACAAAAGAAAAAAAAAAAAAAATTCAAGTTTTTTTCTAGTGAAGAAAAAAAAAAAAAAGAAAAAAAAAAAAAAAAAAAAGCGGCACTTATTTCCAGTCGTTTCCACATATTAAGCCGCCCAACACATTTTTCAAGCCAGCAAAAATATGACTTTCTGAAAATCTTAAAAGTTTGGAGAATAAATAAATCTTTCATTTTGTTTAAAAGTTCCAGTTGTGCTGCCATGTGATAAAAAAAAAAAAAAATTGTACCGACACATGCTAAAAAGATCCTCCCCACCAAATTCTTTTTTTCCTCCTCCCACAAATTCTGTTGTTATGTCATGTCATGCTTGTGGCACAGCTTGGTCATTTGCATATGTGTCAGTGGTTTTGTTACACTTACATAGAGTGGCCTCATGCACTGGCTCAAGCATTATGTATTAAGTATGAGAAAACAATACTCATAAATATTTCCCTCCTCAACATAACTCTTTCTTCATATTTTTGCCAGTTTTTACAAAACAAGACGAGCATGCAGAGTCCCCATGCATGAGTGAATAAATCCGTTCTTGCAAAAATTTATTTTTACCATGACTAATGTTTGTGCAAAATTAAAAAAAGTTTTTAAGGAGAAAAGTGCGAACAAACGAACGAGAGTGAATTACTGGGTCCAATCCTTCCTCTGTTAGGAGACCAAAAAACATCAGTTACTTTTATAAATTGACCATTAAAAGAAACAAATGTCGGATTTGAATTTGTCTACTTTGTTATCGTTGCATTTTTCGTTTATGCATTTATACGTTCAGTTTGATTCTTTCGTGAATTTTGAACACACAAAAAGAAAACCTTGAAAATGGACAGCTTTTTGAAAATTTTTTTTTTCTTTTTTTTTTTTTAAACACACTTCTACCTCATTCACTCGAACAAAATTCCAGAAATTAAATCTCTCCAAAATCCAGTAAAAAAAAAAAAAAAAAAAAAAAAGTCCTGAATCACATGGTTCCTGTCATTTGCGGTTGTGTCTTCCACACAACTATCTGATATTTGAACAGATACTTATGACAGTGTGGGCAAGGTTGAAAGAAACCAGTTATCACAAAGTTTCATTGAGTTCTTGCAAAAAAAAAAAAAAAAAAAAAAAAAAAAAGTTAGGGTAACTCTTTTTGGAGCGGGGGTGAATCACGATTATATAAAAAAATATAATTTAATTACAAATTATCAAACCTCTTTAAGAATAGTTAAGGATGGGCACTGTCAGGGAATTATAAACTAAGAGGCAGTCGACTAGAGTTTATACAACGTTCACGACTTCCGTGCTTGAATTGAATGTTTATTAGTTATTAATTCTCTTCATTCTCGTGACAATTGTTTGGTGGCCTGGAGGTAAAGGCTTAGCAAATGGAGTCAAGATGGCTTCATGGCTGGGTTCGAATCTCCTGACAAGAAAGAATTGTCACTTCCTACACTGTTGATTGCATAAGCATGAAACACTAGTGTCTGTAGATATAAAAATTAATCTAAACATTGTATCTCCAGTGCTAAAAAAAAAATAAAAAAACATTACAAACATTAATGAGAAACGAATTACCGTCCTTTATAGTAGCTCTTTTCTTTATCTTTTTATATGTTAAAATTTTTTAAAAATTGTTAAAAACATTTCCTATCAAAAAAAACAAAAAACAAAAAAAAAACGTGGATGTCTGTTTATGGTTTCAAATTGGCTACTTTTTATAATTAAATTTTTTATAATTAAAAAGTCATGTTGAGAGGCGACTAAAATTTTTTTTTTTTTTTTTTAAATCAGTTTCTTTTGAAATTTTTTTTTAAAATTGTGCAAGTAAATTGACATCTGTTTGTTCCTTTATAATTTAAAAAAAAAAAAAAAAAAAATTATGCAGAAAAAAGTGTTCTTGAATTTTCATTGAAAAAAAAAAAAAATCTACATTTTTTAAATTAATTCTTTTTAGCTTTAAATGGTTAAAAAATTTGGTAAAAAAATTTGTTTTAAATTCGTTATTTGTTTTATTTCATTTTTTTTTTATTCATGTGTTTTCAAATTTTTTTAAATAATCGTGAAATTTCACAGGCTCTGCTAGTTATAATTAATCTATTATTTATAATTAATCTATTATTTATGCACACAATTACTTACAAAATCAATCTTCTTTGGCATTTTAACTTTGGTCACAATACCTCCGCGCACATACTGCGCATAATTAGAAGTATCTCCAATGCTGAATGTGTACGGCCCTGAAAAGATTAAATAGAAAAAAAAAAAAAATTAACCAGAAAGGAAAATGTGGTTTAAAAACAAGGCTTTCCACTATCACGACAAAATTAGCATTTCCAGTTTTCAGAGAGAACTGACATGAGAGGTAAAAGGAAGACAAAGTAAAGAAGGATAGAAGAGTAAGAGAAAGAAAACAAGATGGGATAAATAAAATCCAACTTAATGATGAAAAAAGTGATTTGGCACAAATTAACCCATTTAAGGCATATGTAGTTTGTTAGCAATATATTTTTGAATAGATTTAATTTTAATTATTCATACAACGGGAGCATTTTTATCTTAATACTGTGAATAATTTTTCTTTCATCAATGTAATGACCCCAAGATGCAGAGAGAAATAAATGATGAAACTAGTGTCTGAATAATTTAATAAAATATATTTCACTCTGCATCTTGGGCTCATTACATTAAGTGAAGAAAAATCAACCTGTTCAAGATACATGTATTTTGTTAGTAATATTTTTTTTTTTAAGGAATCGAATTGAATTCATACAAAGGAGTATTTTTATCTTAATGCTGTGAATAATTTTTCTTTTATTAATGTAATGACCAAGACGAAGAGTGACACATTTTTATTAAATCATCCATAGACACTTGTTTTATCATTTATGACTGGCTGAACCTAATAAAATTTGAAACCAGAACTTTGGAGACTGAATTACTAGTGTAATAGAGTCACCGACATATATGTAACAGGCGCACGGCACGTATGTAAATGACCAAGCCAGTGCACGAGGTGATGTCACAGCGGTGGAAGATAAAATAAAAAAAAAAACACATGGGCGATGAGAGCGACTTGGAAGCATGTGTGAGTGCGAGGGGAACTTTAAACAAAATGCAATTCGAACTTGAAACAAAAAAATGATCGGACAACAGGGTGCCGTGGGGTGGGCTACAAAAATAGCAGCAGAAAGAAAAAGCAGAGATTTAAAAATTAACCCACATGGCAGCAACTGGACTTGAGCAGAAAAGCACATGTTCAATACGCCAGAGTTTTGTTAACTACACAGCGAACAAAGAAACTTTTAAAATCAAGATGCCAGTATAGTTTGGAAAGTACCATAAATAAACATCTTTTATTTCAACTTAAGAAAAAAGCCAAGTCGAATTTCATTATTTTTTTGTTGCTTTGCGACCGTCTCTGCATAAATGCCTGGGTCCGAGTGAAAGTGACCACGTTACACCAGTATGGAAAAAAAAAAAAAAAAAAAAAATCTAAAGAGAATTAGCCTAGTGATAGTCAGAAATTTCCAGGTTGGTATCTGATGTACATTAATTCACTGGGAGAGATGCACCTCCATTCTTAATTAAGATAGGCTTAAGGCCTATCCACTTATCTAGTGTTTCCTTTTCAGATTAAATGTTTTTTAACTCATTTCAAAGTGTTTTTTAACATGTTTTATTAACTGTTTTCTCGTGTATATATATATATATATATATATATATATATATATATGATGGACTCTCCCATCGATTTCAACGTATGAGCTTCTAAGTTGCTCAAAAATCCACACATGATTTGTTTATAGGAGAAGGAAACTGATGTAAAAATCAGTGGTTTACTGTATACTCTGTCGCGTGGCAGTCGTCTGCAGTAAGACTAAAAAGTGTGGTTGGTTTTACACAAAGCTTTCACCACGATAAACAAATCATGTGTGGATTTTTGAGCAACTTAGAAGCTCATACGTTGAAATCGATGGGAGAGTCCATCATATATATATATATATATATATATATATATACACGAGAAAACAGTTAATAAAACATGTTAAAAAACACTTTGAAATGAGTTAAAAAACATTTAATCTGAAAAGGAAACACTAGATAAGTGGATAGGCCTTAATCCGAAGTTTCAAAGAAATACTTTCCTTCTCATCAGAGGGTAGGAATTAGCAAAATGCGGGATCGGATTTTGCATGCAAAAGTATTTGATGAAACAAGTCAAAGATCTTACTTGATAACAAAAAAAGTGAAGCAGAGGGAATATGGTGAAGAAAAAGG